>NW_005187417.1:1777461-1816176 GCF_000239375.1 Pundamilia nyererei
AAAAAAAAAATACAGGAGGACTTCAGAGTTGAGTTTTGGGTATTTTGGGGGGTTTGCTGCTGTATAGATATGACCTATTGTGCCTCCTGCATGTTGTACCTGTACATGAGATAAGCTTCAAGGCTAAGATTTATTTCAAAAAGAGGACAAAACGAATGAGGCGTTTACTCTGGTAATTTTTAAACATGTAAAAATGTGTCGTATTGAGGAGGGAACAAAGATTACGTATGCAGAAATGAGTTGGATTCACAAAAGAAAATCCTTTTTTTCCTAGGATTACCTCAACTACTTTCTAATTTATATAAAAAGTCAAGATTCTGTTATGAGACAGGAAATCAGAACTTTAACCCGATGTTTCTTTTGCACACTAGCTGAAAAATTACAACATTCTGATCTCGTAACTTACCTTTGTAATTTTATAGTAATGCATTTTTTTTCTTTTGTGAATGCAATCTTCATTCATGTATGTATTCTGATTTTAGTTTAATATTCTGCATAATTTTATTTGGAGGATAGTTGTTTTGTTTTTTAAGAAAACCAAGCATTCAGACAAAAACAACCTAGATTGTTGAATTAAAATCAAGAGTGGAATATTAAGCATATTTGACAGTCATTCTCAGATATCGGTAATATGCAAAAAGTAGTTTGAAGGATGTCTGTTAGAAATATATTAAAAGCTAATATTCACACAGTTTTAATTCCCTGCTATGTTTACATTTTTTAATGTTTTTAGCTTGTTTGGAAAGAGGAGTTTAAATCACAAGTTTTGTCTAGGTTGCTGTATCTCAGCTATAATAACTACACTACTGCATTTTTTTTCCCTCGTAGCAAAAGAAAAAGAGGGTATCTACAGAAATGTAAAAAGAAACTAAATATGCTGACTTATTTTTGTAACTATACTTCACATGGTTCCACTATTCTTGGGTATTTATTTTTCCACATTTTCTCTTTTGGTGAGAAGTTTCTTACTATAAGATAAAATAAATTCTTCTACACTGTGAATTTGAGTTGTTATTTTTTTGCGCTGTTTTTGAGAAGTAAATGACTTTATGGCCTTTTCTGGGGAGAAGTTACTAAAAATATATATAACCAACTGCACAATAACAGAGCTCAGGATTCAATTTTATGTAACGTTGTTCTGCATTAGTCAATGAAATACAAAAAACTATACTTTTGTCAACATGCTTTTCAAATATAAAATACATAGAAAAAGAAAAAAAAAACCTATTAGCCTGCTACTAACCAACATTTTATTTTCATGTAGCGGACTTCAAATGTGCTTTGTCACATTTTCTAGTTTGTGTAGGTAATAAGTAAAGTGGCCAATGGTTTTAAACAGTTAAATATTAATTACACATTTATTAGCACTGAATTACAAGAGCTAATGTAATGTTGAAAAAAAAACGTGAATGGTAGTTTCTGCCATTGCATGATTTACCATTATGAAGCTAGACATTTCTATGCTTATAAGTGACGAAAGAAAGAAAAAAGTAGTCTTTACTTCAAGGAAATATAAACAAGTTCACCAAACTGGGGACTTCCAGCTTCTCCCCCTGAAAGAAGCTCAGTGATATCTATGAGGACGTGATTCACAAAGCATTAACAAACTCCTATTTGTATCAACTAACCTAGCATGACTACACACAAGCAGAAGTACAAATCAAAGACAAAAACATCAGAAAGTTATTATAGTACTAAGTTCATTTTTAATCAGCTCTCAAGTTGCAAAGTCAATCTATAACAAACGCTTCGGCTAGATAAAATGCAAACAACTGACAAAGATACTCATCAATACATACACGTTCAGTTCCGGCTTATTACACTCAAAACCTTTTTGCTTTTTTTTTTTTGTTCCTTTTTACATTTTATAACTGTTACAAACAAAACTAGCATCGGTGTCAAAGGCAACACAAGTAAAATCATGACAAAAGAAAATGAATCACAAAAAAAAAATTTCTCAAGGTTTTGGTCAAATGTTCAGGCAGGTTTGGTTATTTCACCATAAAATCTTAATTTTGGTCTGATAGTCAACACCACGGCAGGGCATTCCTGTCCAGAAGATTCAATGACTGGACTGACTTTGGGTTTTGTTTTGTTTGTTGTTGTGAGGAACAAGGTTTTCCTGAAATGGAAGCAGCATTGAGTATTGCATAAGAATAACACAACTATTTTCCTAAGTCAAAGAGTTATCACATTATATTTTTTGCTTTTTGTGATTACTTCTGACTCAGAACAGGACCTACTTTGCGCCACAGTCACATAGGGGTTGCATTTAAAACTAACTTTGTGACAAATATATTGTCTGTTTATGAGAACACAATACAGGAAATTGTGTAATTGTTCTTTTTGTATGCTTTTCTTCACTCATGTAGGCAATTTGCCAAAAAAGACAATGCACACCAGACAAGGTTAAAGATCACTGGGCGCATTATGGTCTTTAGATATAACAATATGTGACACAGCACACGAAACAGCCAAGCAATCAGGAACAGCAAGACTTTCCAATATTTCACGTTTGCTATCTTAACTTGACTGTCTGCAACTATCTCTGAAAACTATGTTGGGGGAAAAAGTCATTTACTGAACAATTTCTGATGAATAAGCAGCAAGTAAACAATGCTTTGCTGAAACTTTGCTGAAAATCCTCGTCCAGCAGACCCCTGCTCATTTTAGCCCCACACACTTTGGGTATGTAACCTAACCCAGGGAGCGAATGAATGTGCCACCTTAATGATGCTGACAGCTTTTCTGTACCTGGCCTGTGGTGACACTGCTCTGCCGAGTGTGGTGAGAACAGTTTCTTGTGAACCTAGTGGAGTTTTTGAATTCAGGTTAATGATTTCCGAAAGAGTATATATCCATCAAAGTCATACAAACTACATGAAAAGATTGATACATGAAATATATTTTCAAACATCAACTTGGAGGAACATTTTAAACTTTAGCTGGATTATGCTGCATCACACACTGTTATAATTTATCAAGCTTTGGAGCACTTCTGAAAGGTTTTTTTTCATGGGGAAAGAGATTTGTTTAAAAAAAACAAAAGGCAGAAAATGTAAACTTAGTAGAATAAGTACAGTCAAGACATAGTCACATTCCCACAGGCAAAATTCAGAGAAGTGTATATAATAGGCCAATCACGTCTGCTTCCGCAAGATAAAATGCATATATATAAGTTTAATTCGTGAGCAATTTATCAAGGAAACTAAAATATTAACATAAATGTGCAATGATAAATGTATTTGCAACTTCCTCCTCCAGACAGAAACACCACACCGTGGTTGGTATCAGATACCTTTATAATGCATTTTAGCTGACTATAAGACACAGTGGCCATCTGTATCAAGTCGCAGCTGACATGTCGGGGGAAAAAAAGAAGAAAAGAAGCAAAACAAAAGCAAACAAACCCAAAAAATCCAAAAACAAAATAATAAAAAAACTGGATAAAACCAACAAATGTTTTGCAGCTCCTGCATCAGAAACACTGAACAGGTCAATCCGTTCTCATACTGTCAAACATGCTGACAGTGCAACAAACACACAGGCATCGATACACACATTGAAAACTGAACGAACGAGTACAAACCGCAGGCATCAGAGAGAATTCACACACAGGAGATCCAAAAATAAAAGCTCTTAGAGGTACTTAGATTGATTTGTTGTTTTGATAAATCTGACATACACAAAAAACCCCAAAACATCTGACTTCTGTTCTCTTTTGCCTCTGATTTATAATCTATAATCAATAATGCATTAAAATATTCAGTAGCTCACAAACTTTACAGAGGATCAGACAGAAGAGTTATTATAACAGGCACAACATGACCGCAAACAGTGTAAACTTTCAGAGTGAATTCAAAAACAACACTTAAGACACGATAGGTTCATGGAGAAAATGACGGTCAAAAACAGCAAGAGATGGACGGAAGATTTAAAAAAAAAGAAAAAAAGAAAAAAGGGAGGGGGGGGACTGAAATGAAGACACGATGAGTAATATTGGAAGAAGGGTTCAGGTAAAAACCGACAATTTGTCCTAGAAGATTGTCACAATTAAAGGCATTGGTTGAGGAAAATTCTTGCCCATTTGGAGACGTGTTCAGATCTCAAATACAAAGACTTTTAGTGTTAATCAGTTTGACCCGAGCTGCGATTGCGATTGTAAAGTTAATCAATATTGAAGCAATTTCCCTAACTTTATTAGTCCTAATAAGTTGCATGTCATCTAGTTAAAGTAGTTAAGCAACTGCATGTCATGTTTTGCCTCATAATTCATTTTCATCAATTTCTTTCAACGAAAACTTGACATGACTATGTTAAAAACTGACACTCACAGAGAACTCACAATTATGCAGCATGGTACGGAGCTTTTTAGCCTCTTTCAGCTTTAGTTTTGGTTTTACGGCACATTTACTACCCGGTTTGGTCTTGCTGCTCTGGCCAGCCCAAACAATTTCACCAAACGGCAGACAGGCAAAAAACAAAGACACAAACATTAAACAGCCACAAATCCAGTTTAATTTATGGAGGAGACTCAACCAGAGCTGAGAGGAAGGTGAACAATGGAGTAAAGAATTACAACTCCTGTCTACATGCGCTAGGTGTGTAATCTGGCTACTGACTGCTAACATGCAAGGACTGCCACTCGATCTTCTCCCCTCTAGTGGCTAAATGATAGACTTCTGCTAAAACATCACTCGCTTTATGAATAAAAGGTGGGCCAGAGTAAACTAATAACCACACATTTACTTAGTTTGTTTTACTGAGGTTTCTCTTCCAACTATACTTTTAGACATAAGTGTCTATAACTATTTTACCCATACAAACAACGTCTGCATAATTTACAACCAAAATAAAAGATAACACCTGTAGAAAACATACACAATGCTGCAAACCAGCCTACAGAAAGACAGAATTTTCTGCCAAGTAACTGGGAGACAGAGTCAACGCTTCATACTATCAGCAAATTATTGTTGAACATCTAAAAATCAAATATACTGTAAGTAGCACTTCAATATGGCAATGAAATCTGTTGTTGGAAAATTAATAAGTTTAGCTGTCAAGGAAACTAAAGTAACAAATATTTATTTGAAAATTTTTTTTATTTAACACACTGTCAGATTCAATTTGTGGTTAAAATTTTAAGCTATATGCACTTGTTTCTTTGCTTGATATAGTGTTATGTCTATGTATTTATTGTAACTTCTGCTGCCCTGTTGGCCAGGTCTCTCATGAAAGAGATTTTAATCTTAATGAGATGTTTACCTAAATGAATAAAGGAAAATGATAATAAATATACTGCTTCCTAATGACCCATTTGTTAAGCCCTGGTCTTTGATTTGCTTTGAATGACAGCCTACAGTAAACCCAGCAGCTACAGCTACAGCTATACTCCCCCACAAGTTGGAACAGCTTTGAACTTTCTCAGCTGGTTCACTGATGCACAAAAATCAACATTTATCAGCAGCCAATCAAATCTTTTTTTCCTCAATATTCTTTGATCACATAAGGTGTTATTTGATTTATGGAAAACTGTGAGCTGCACTTTATACACACACACACACACACACACACACACACACACACACACACACACACACACACACACACACACACACACAACCCCAAAAAGAAATCACTGACTCAAAGATGAAATTGACATTTTAATATAGTGGATTTTGTAATTAGCATCTAAATACATGCCACTGTTGTCGTGTTTCAGGTGCAAAAACATAGGCTTTTCCTGTCCTCAGTGAGTTAAAAGGTTGTGATCAAGAAAAAAAAAAAAAAAAAAAAAAACTAAGCCAAAAAATAAAAAAATAAATGCAAAACTGTAGAGGCTTCAAAAATACTTCACTTTTTACACGCTTTTGTTGGATTACATTTATACATTTCCTGATTAATCTAAACTTAATAACACAGTGACAACATGTTTTTGCCCAATAAAAAAAAAAGTTTTGGAAGAAAACCCAACTACTGAGTGCTTCTACCACAGGCTGAGACATCCAGTCATCCTTCAGCATACCATGAATCAATGAACTAAAGAACAGAGCCATTGCAATGCTGGAAAAGGTTCTTAAGTGGCCAAGCCAAAATTTTAATCCATCAGAACATCTTTTGAGAGGCACAAAGAAGACACTTCCCATCCAATCTGATGACGCTTGAAGATGCAGATTAGCTCAGATGAATTGAATAAACCACCCAAATCCAGGTTGAAGAGATTTAACCAAGACAACTCAAAGCTGAAATGAGTAAAACCAAAGTTTCTGGATTTTTTGTTTTTATGCTTTGAGCACAAAAATACTAAAACAATGAAAAAGTAAATCAATATAAAAGCAGCTACTTAAATTAAATTAAATTAGATGACGTAACACAGGAACGTGGGATGTAAAGAACAGAACAAAAACAGGACAACAGAAATAACTACATATGTCTCACATGTACTGTAAAATAAATAACTGGTCAACATATAATCTAACATTAGTCATGGACAGAATTGGAGCCCAGAGCCATATTGGAGTTTCTCTGATTATCTGATGTAAAGATGTGAAAAAGTCTCATCAAAAATCAGCTGCACTGAAGATCTCATGTCACCTGATAAAACTAATTCTGCATTTTACTCCCATTCTATGCTGTTATTATTATTTTTGTGATTAGAAAGGATTTATTCAGAGAGCTTGGATGTTGATTTGTTGCTGCAGACAACTTTATTTTGAGCTTTTTAAGTAAATGGTAGAAAGTTACAATGACAATGTGCCTCCTGAACATCTAATAGCACAGCTGGACCGCCCCCAACAAGGTCTGCCTGACTACAGTGGAATAATGGTTCAAAGGTCAAGGCAGTAGGTCACTTTGGAACAACACATCTATGCTGATAAACACTATTAAAATGATCAATATGCAATTGATTTTTTCCTTTATTGCACATGTGTCATGCTATACCCATACAAGTCCTATAATAAAGATGGCATTCTTTCCAAAGGCCAACAATAGGCTGAGATTTCAGTTTCTGTAGAAGTAAAGAAAACGGCCCTCTGTCTGCATGTCTGTCAACATTTTGCTACCGAGTTTCAGGTCAGTTGCTCATTTCGGGTCACACTGTCTAAAACGTTAAGTTTATTTTGTATATTCTGGTCAATCTGTATGTCAGAAAGGAGGATTATCCAGGATATGCTCACTATGGCTTACTTTGGCTCCACTACATCTGGTTTCACAATGCCAAAATCACTCATTTTGAGGCTTCAAAACAAGTAGCTATGCCCATCTTTTATAGTGTTGATGGCATCAGCCATCTGAAAAAACTGTCTCTTAATTAATACTTTGGAAATGGAAACAAACATATAAAATCTAGCCAAAAAACTTTTCTAATGATATTAGGAATCCTTAGCAGACTAGGATATATCTAAACTTATCAAATGCTAATATTTGATATGAGAAGGTGGAAAATGCCAGTATTTGTGGTCTTCTACTTCAGTGAAAACCTCAAGTTTGCCATGTAAAACCAGGTGATGTGGCTTAACAAAAAATAATAATAAACCCCCGCCCACCCCACAAAAATTGTGGTCAGAAAGTAAACGTTAAGAATCACCAACAGTAGGAACATGATACATCATCTGCTTGGATGGTGCTCACTACCAAGCTAGCAGACGGCATCATTTTTAAAATATTATTGATGTCACATGCTGTTTGGTTGTTTTTGTGTGGTAAATTTGTGTCTTCATTGTAAAAGAATGAAATATAATATATGGTCACAAACAATTGAGGTCAAATGCTATACCCTTTATTAAGTGTGCAACTTTCTATAATCTATATAGGACAATACTACCTGTAAACAACATGTTTCTGATACCATACTGCATGAGAGGGTACTATCTGATGTTACCTAGAGAAAGAAACAAAAGAAGCCAGCAGTGGGTGATTTTATTTTATGTTATGCTGCACTATAAATTTTTTATTTTATTAACAAAAAGAAAAAGCATTTTGCATTTTTTAGCAAATGTCTGCCATGTCTAAACCTGACAAAAAAATGTAAAAATCAAAAAGTTACTAAATGTGGCTCATATGGGTACAGCATAGGACACTTTGTGAAACGGGGAGAAAAAAACAATTATAAATAACAGAGGAATTAAACCATATCAGTCACACAATTTCTCACTGTGATCCAGGAGCAAACACTTTAGGAGAGGACCAATACTGATTAAAAACAAAGTTAAGTCCCCCTCATTTTGCGGCCATAAATAGATAGATCAACATATAAAGAGTCCAAATTAAACTTTTAAATGCGTCTTTTTGACTGTTTAGGTCTGTTAAATCATTCAAAGCACTTGCCAGCAGTTAAATTGGGAGCGTGCAGAGCCTATTTCCAGGGTGCATGTTTTTAACTAGGCACATTATGCGTCTGACAGTGATGAAACTGTCCCCTCCTGTTTTAATTTCCTTCTAAAGGCAGACCAACAGAGACTGTATTACCGTAAGAGTCCATTAGAGGGGGATAGAGTTCTTTCATTGTCAGAATGACATTAGGGAGGACAAGTAAGCATAAAGGGAGGAAAAGAACCAAAATAGGAGAACATGGCTAAATGTTAGCTTTAAAGAGCACAGGGGTGATGAAACAATGAAGAGACATGCTATCAAAAATGACAAGGATAAAGTAAACAGAGGAAGGAATGTGGTGAGAAGAAGGACAGACGACAGAGCAGCACTGACTGGTTGTTGTCCTGTATCGCCTCTTCATCTAACATGCACATTTCTTAGCATTCGGCTGTGCATCACCAAGCTTTGTGGCCCCGTTCCCATTGGCAGGCTCGGCAGGGGGTTTGTCGACGCACTGCTCCATCCTCTTCATGACCAGGTCCAACAGCGTTAGAACCGCCTTGTCCACATCTGCTCCTGTCGCTGCACTCGTCTCAAAGTACGGGATCCTGCAAAGAACAAATCTGCAACTGTCAGTGCGCCCCAGGGCAGCTGTGGCTACAATGTAGCTTGCTATCGCCAGTGTGTGAAAGTGTGTGTGAATGGGTGAATGACTGAATGTAGTGTGAAGCGCTTTGGGGTCCTATGGACTAGAAAAGCGCTATAGAAATGCAGGCCATTTACCATTTACCAACTTAAACCAATGTTTTTCCAAATGCACCTCACTTGTTCACTTTCCTTTGTATTTGTGTTATTTTCAACCATCATGAATTTAAAAAAAGATTTTTTTTAAACTGGTCGAAAGGCTGAGGAAGATTTTGAAGTATAACCTGTGGACTATGCATTTTGCATTGAGTAAATTAATGAGCTAAAATAATGTGAATACTGAGTATATCCAGCATGTATTCAGTGATGTTCTTGTACTTGTAACCATATGGTAGAAAAGTGCAGGTGTGAAGACCGAAACAACTTTAAAGGCCCATCAATCTGCTAACTGTCTGAAACAGGACCAATCCAGAGAGACAGTGTCGTTCAGAACCATCTGATCAACAGAACTTTACAGGAATAAATTCTACGCTACAACAGAACTGCAGAAAGACTAGTTTGCAATTCTAGATATCTGCTAACTGTGATATGCATTAAAAAACGTGAAGTGTGTGCTTTACATATGATAATGTTTGGCTTATTGTCAGTTTATTATGGGCATCTGCGGGAGAGGTCATGTGTTACTGTATTCCTAAGTATGTTTAACAACTTCAGGTGGTTAACCAAAGCTGGAAAACACTTGAAGGCTTGAAGTGGTTAGTTTAACCATCTATACCAGCACATTTAGGATCTGCAATTTTTGCTATACTTGCATCAACAAAGCTTTTTAGGTTTACTCGTTTATGTCAGAACTTACTTATATTACTTCCCAGAGCAAAACTTTGTGGGTTTTTACCTCATCTAACAGGAAGTCGTCTGTTGTTACAGAAAAACCGTGTACCATCTATTCATAAACATGCAATGTTGATGATCACAATAATCCTAACAATGATATTCTATAAAAGAAAATTATCAATGCTAACAAAATAAAGTATTTATATCAATCATACATGATGTACAAAAGTGAGTGTTGTTTTCGGCCAAAGCCCCACATGTTTCTGAGCCACATTAATGTTATTTTAATGCAATAGAGCAGAACAGAGGTGTAAAACAGGTGGTTATTACAAGATATATATGAGATATGGAGTTATGTAACATCAAAAATCACTATTACGTATTTGCTTTTCTTATTCTCTATCACGTCATATTTACACAATGTGTTCTAAAGCCTGTCAAATATCAATGTGGATCAGAGATCTGAAGCACATCGGAACATTACAGTATGTTAATTTAAGTGTCAGATTTTAATTGTGCAAATTGTTTCTCGCCTGCACGTGGCTGAGAGATGCACACCTTCCTTTTACTTTTATAAATACCTGCAGCCATACCAGTAACGTAGGACAAAGTGTTTACGGTATTAGTAACTTGAGGACATGTGGAGGGGTAAGGATCCACCTGTACAAGGTCAAGCATGGAAACAGTGTCAATTGAAATTTAAGTTAATGCAGTTTTTCTCCTAGATAAATAAACATCAACAGTATTTAGTGTGTGCATATAGACTTAAGTATAAGTGCAAGATATAGTTGTAATTGTAAATACCTTAAGTGTCCATTGATATGAAAACAGCTGCTTAGTTTCTACAAGACGCTAAGGAAACAACTTTTGTTTTTTAATTAAAGCCATCATGTTTTTAGGGTAATACCGAGGCCAGAAGCTCTTTTGTGAAAGTCAGACGAGAAGTTGCCACCGTGTGCTCTCAGATAAACAGTAACAAAAAATAAATAAATAAATAAATAAAATATCACTGTTCAACACCTGAAGTGGTCTTAATATCTACTAATACATACGGTTAATGTACATGACAAATAAACTTGCCCGTATTTTTCGGCCAGCTCCTTGGCCTGTCTCTCCTGAACCTCCCGCTGGTCGGCCAGATCCGCCTTGTTCCCTACCAAAACAATATCTGGGTTCTCACAGTAAGCATTCGCCTGTAGCTGGCCTGAAAATGAATACAGATTAAAAAGTAAATAAATAAAAACTGATGTATCAGAGGAACTTCAAACAAACAGAAATGTTTTGTTATACTGCTATTTCATGCTTTCACAATACATTAGTCATCAGCCTTTTACCGGTACATATTTTAACAGTGAGCTGAACATTGTTGGACTGAAATGCTTTGATAGCAGTTTCTAGTAAACATACTCATCCAGTTTCTGACGTTGAGAAAGCTCTGCTGGCTGGTGAGATCGAACATCAGCAGGAACCCCATAGCATCCCTGAAGAAGGCCGTGGTCAAGCTGCGGAACCTGAAACACAAACAGTTTTAAAGAGTACAGATATGACAATGTGTATTTTTTAAAGGGTTTCTAAAAACGTCTTAATTGTATTATACTGCACAACATCCCGAATGTGAAAGCCACCCAATCACATTAACTGCTAGCCTTATGAACAGACGAGGCTAGAATTGATGTGTCCACAGATGCAGTTCTTTTAACAGCCACAAGAAGGTGCTGCAGTAAAAAAATAGACAATCCTACAATAACTACGTAAACCCAAAACAAGTGTGAAACCTGAATTGATTAATTTTAAAATGTTTGGGCACATCACGTTTTTAATTGAGAGCAAATGCCTGAAAGCAGTCACAGAGCAACACTGTATTGTTCTGTTTTGTTGATTTGTAGCCTTCTTTTAGGCCAGCTGATAAATATCAAATATTCATATTGTGTCAGCTGTGTTCTGGGTCTTTACCAACTCCTTTTAGTGTTTGGCATTGTATCGGTGTATAGCAACATTTCAGATCTTTGGCCACAAATCAAACTATTCATTTTTCATACCAGGCTGTAAACATGCCTTCAGTTTAATGATGAGCTGGGCATTTTAACTTGTCCGTTTGAACTTAGGGCTATTAGAAATGCAGTTTGTTGCACTTCCATGCTTCATTTTCCAGCACAGGATGTCACATTTGCCCAAATTAAACTCTCAGAATAGATATTTTACTAATGTCTGTCAAAAGATTTTAAAAAAATAGACCTTTGCTGCTCTACATCTGGAGATTGCTGGCTGTCACCAGGTGAAACTGGTCACAAAGACAGTGCTGCACTGAAAACCTTGCACACTGCTAGGAGATTGCCTTAGTCACCCGTAGTTTGCACAGAGGACACCAATGCTTCCATTTTCCACTGCAAGCTGTAGTGTTTGTTTGTTTGTTTGTTTTTTAAATCAGAAGCCCCATTTCATACCAAACACACATTTTGAAAAGGTGCAACTTTTACTTTGAAGGGTAAAAACTTACAACCGGTTGGGGAATACACATTTTTCTTCCGTGGTAATGGATGGTTGCCACATGGTCCTGGATTGTTCTCTGGGGGTCTAAACATGACATTCTAACATTTTGCAATATCAGTGTTTAAGCTGAAAATCTGTAGTCGCCAACCATTTCCAAAAATCTGTTATTCCGATGAATAATTCTATGAAACCTTCTTGCACAAAACAGAAACATTGATTTCAATTTGATCAATATCAGCTTATAACTTTATTATAAGTAAAATATATGAGCTGTAATTTCACCTGTGTTCAAGCACTAAATACAGAAAAACAATAGATGTGTGCCATGTCCATTTCTACCCGCACAAGTTAGTAATGGGGCTCCCCCAGCTGAAGTGCATATTCTGAGACATGCTTGTGCTTCTGGGTGTGACAACAGCGAGTGTGTAAACATTACTTATGAGCAATATTTAAGATGCAAACAATCGGAATGAAGCAGCAGATATCAGAGGTGTCTCCACCGCAGCCTGCTTACAGGTGGAATAATGACTTTAACCGCTTGAATAAATGATCATGCGGAATCTGTTGCACTGGGCAGAATAAATGCAATTAAAATTATGTAACTAACACCGACTCATCCTGCGGTGAGTCATCGGGCTTTTATAAACAGATTCAACAGATCGAGGTCGGGACCAATTAAAGACCACACACGCATGACTGACACATGCAGCCATAAATACTGGTCTGTTGTTTCTCCATCTAGATTTCAGAAATAAACTTTACTACCCTACAATTATAAACTTTTTTAAAACGTTTTTCATTGTACCATTTATCTGTTTTGATATCGTCCCTGGTGATTTCATTTTGGCATTATTGCATTTTCTTTTGGTGAGCTTCAACCAATCAGTAATGACTGACCAATCAATTTGAAGTCAATTCCTCGGGTCAATTGTGCAATGACAGCTAAAACTGTAGTTTGTTGCACCTCAAGTCTACACACCAACTGTGGATATCCCACACCCCAGTGGGATATCCACAGTTGTAAAACTGGCCCTAAAGGTCAGCTGTATGACTGCATCAGTTTCATCAATGCTTGTTACTACTGCTTCATGATTAAAGATTGGGTAGGTATGTTTTTTGTGTTACAGAGTAACAGGCAGAGGACTTTAAGACAAAAACTTTAAGCACTGGTGCTTTAACACATATTTAAAGCCTTGATGCCATCCATCAGCCCCACCCGGCATTTATGACCTGTAGAATCACGGAGAGTCTTAAGCCCACAATCCACGATGCCCATCAGTGATGTGTGAACCGACTAACTGTTAGGAAAAAGATTTTGTCCAAATGGGATAAGTGGCCTACCTTTCCTGTCCAGCTGTGTCCCAGAGCTGAAGGTGAACCTTGAAGGTTTTACCCGTGGTCGTCCCATTGGGGTTAGACGCTGTGTAGACCTGAGGAGAAAGAAATCGCACAATTTTAAATGAGATGACCGTTTATGAAAGAAAAGTCATTTATACCTGGTGTATATTACAAGACTTGCAATTAAAAACAAACAAACAAACAAACAAAAACAATGACATTTAAATCAGTCGACCCAAAACTGACCATTACAACTGTCAACCTTCCTCAACCTTGAAAAATAAGTATCTCTATAAGGTGATTGGTGCACCTTTGTTTTGGGCTAGGAAAACAGCCATAGAGTAAGATTGTTCACTTGATAACAGTAAACTTCTTCCTCGTGATACTGTGTAGAGTTAGATTAGTCAAAGTTACTAATCTACAGTGGTGTGAAAAAGTCTTTGCCCCCTTCTTGTTTTTTTACTACTATTTTGCAAAACTGATATTCTCCTTCGGGATGTTTGGTAGACATCAGAATTCATGGTTCCATTTACTGCAGCAAGTCTTCTAGGACCTGAGGCAGCAAAATGCCCCCATCACACTACCACCACCATATTTTACTGTCTTACTGACTTTCCACAGAGTATTTTTCCAAAGGTTTTGGGGATCATCAGGATGTTTTCCGGCAAATCTGGATGTTGTTCTGGGGTCTTTTGTGACCTTTTGGATGAGTTGTCACTGCTGTCTTGGAGTAATTTTGGTCGGCCCCACTGCTGCAAAGGTGTGCTACCATTTCATGTTTTCGCGATTTGTGGATAACGGCTCTCACTGCGGTTTGCTGGAGTCCCACAGCTTTAGAAATGGCTTTAACCTTTTCCAGACTGAGAGATCTCAGTTACTTTGTTGTTCATTTGTTCCTGAATTTCTTTGAAACGCGGCGTGACATCTGTCTTTTGAGGATCTTGAGGATTTTGATGGTCCACTTTGTCAGGCAGGTCAAGTTTAAGGAATTTATTGATTGAGAACAAGTGTGGCAGTAATCAGGCCTGGGTGTGGCTAGAGAAATTAAACTCAGCTTTCCAAAGATGTGATACACCACAGTTAGTTTAGGTTACAAAATACATAATATAAATACAATGAAATAAAAAAACAGTTTAACTTTGGGATCTTTTCATTTGTATTTGAAAAACTATTCACCACCTTACATACCCCGCCTCCATTTATTCACCTCACCCCTGCTTCAGTGAATATTTCATCAGGTATGATGAAAACTCATGTGGACAGTGATCCTGACTGGGTAATGATGAAAACTTGTTTGCAGCAGCTGGCTGGTTATGTTCCTGTCACCACAGGAAGCTTCAGGCATCATTCACACCTCTGATTCTCCCTAATGTGACACACTGTCACATTTTCTGACACCCTTTTTAGACTGAGTTTATACAGATCATGTTTGAAACAGTTATATTTGACTTTATGGTGTTCTTTCATTTTTCAAGGTGATAACTGACCTTCAGCTCAGATGGGGTGACATGAAAAGACATGCACTCTGATCGAGGAAGTCTATTTGGATAACAGACACGTCAAAGTTTCTGTTTACTTTACACTGTGGAAAGTTATCAAGGTACTATTTATTGAACCTACTTCTTATAAAGTCGTGAGCTAAACACCAGAAACATAGTGCTGTACCTTTGTTTAACAGCATAGTGTTGCTTTGCTGTCATAGCGACTAGCTTGCTCCAATAGATGCATTGAAATGAAAGAATGATGACCGCTTTGTTGTGTGTGTGTGTTTCTTTTAATTACATGGCTTAAATCCATCTAGACATAGTCAAGAACATGTAGTGCCAGATTCAGTTGTAGTTCTCATTCAACTTGTCACATGCTGACGCATGAGCAGCACATTTTAGCTCACTAGGTATCCCATTGGCACGATTTTACAACATGCCCTAACCTTAACCATTCAGAGGATGGATAAGAATGGCCAGACTGCTCCAAGTTCACTGGAAGACAACAGTAACTCAAATAATAACTAGTTACAAACAAAGTACACAGAAGAGCATCTCTGAGCACTCAATACAAGTCATATTTGCCTGGTGTGATGAATCTGACACATGCAGCCATAAATACTGCTGTGACGTTTCATTTTTCATATCATCTCACACCAGACATACCCCTGTGTGGTAGCCATACCACACAGGGGTCAACCTTATGTCTTTGGGCTGAAAAATGTGCCATTATACTACCCCAAAGCCAAATTCCTCCTTACATCAACAGTTTCTAGTCTTCATTTGTTTGTTTAATTTAAGGCCTATGAAAGATGCGCTGAACCGTGGCTACTATGGTTACAAGTCAGATTTTTGAGATAATAATCGAGCACTAAAACAGTCGGTAATGCGAGTTTCATAATGACTAGTACCCTGCTAGTTTTGTAATGCATATTAGAGGCCAGAAGAATCAAAAAGATGTGGGTCATAATGAGCCGTTTCCTCTTGGTATGAGCACCGAAGCACAGTTTACCAGAAGTGTTCACTTAATTGTCTGTCTAGGAGTCACGAAACTTTCATTTACAAACTCTGGTTAAATGTCCCATGGGATGAACAAACTGATCCACATTCAGCTTTCAGACCTCATGAAAACTCTGAGGAAGTACAGCTGCGAACTAAAGCTGTGATCACACATTTGTCTGCTTCTGTGTAATAATCAGATAGAACGGTTTGAAAACAAGGTGTGACCTTCACACACACACACACACACACACACACACACACACACACACACACACACACACACACACACACACACACACACACACACACACACAAGGTGATGAAACAATCAATCCTATGAGTCATCCGGAGAGGTGGGATTAAAGCAGCATTGTCTGTATTTCAGACCTGCAAAGGCAGCAGGGCACCAAAGTGACCAAACCAAGCTTCGCCCACTCTCTGATTCAGATAAGAGCATTCACAGTGAGATATTTGCACGTACTCATTTCGATGGTCAAGTATAGAAACTTTTATCAAGTCTCAGGTGAAGTTTAAAGTGGAACTCTACACAGAATTAAGTATGAAACTCTCAAAGATTATAAAAGGATTTTAATACAACAAATTTCTGGAATATAGCATGAGCGATTGGTCCTGCAGCATTAAAAGAGAAACAACAACAACAACACAGGAATTTAAAAAAAAAAATGTCTTCTGCCTCTAGAGCAACAAGAAGCTCTGCAACCTGTCATTCATCATTTACCCAAAACAACATCTCCTTCACTGTCAGTCCAAACATGGCAATAAATTGCTTCTGTCTCATCAGCCATCTTTCAAGCCTAAAACAATTTTTAAAAGACTGTCAACTTGTCAAGACATGTCACCGTCATATTTCTTGGGGTCCATGAGTGTCAGCTCAGGAGAAAAGCATCTTATTTAGAACTGTCACCACGTTCTGTCACTATAACGTTACTGGTTCTGTCAGTGTGTGTGGTGTAAGGATCAACTTGTACGAAGTACTTTAAGCGCAGAAGTAAACTAGCTCTTAACAACCAGAGAGTGTTCCAGTCACTGTTAAGGATCCTTAGACCCAGCCTATTCATTATGTCCTCTGTGGTGGACAAAAAACTGAAAGATACTTTTTTTCTGGGTTCGCATTATTTAGAAGTTTGCTCACGTTTAACTGCAGATCATTGGTTACCCACTGGTTTGAGAAGTCAAACTGTGAATCTGTTTTTAAGCTGTGCATTTTTGCATTCTTGTTGTTTTGAAGACCAGAGCAAGGACTGTATCTGACTGTGAAAAACCCTCACACCACAAACTCAAAGAAGGGCAATCACGAGGTAGGCCAATGCTAAAGCACACCAATTATAACCCCAGGTTTTCAGTCTAAATGATCATTATATTATGTTCAATAAGACCCGAAATCGATTGATCGATTAACACCATAAACTTAACACCATATACAACCAGACTTATTTGTTCAACCAGATGACTCATCTGGTGGTTATCAGAAGGAATGCAGGTTTTAAAGCACACTGGCTACATTTTTCATGTCTGCCTGAATGAACTTCTATTAGAAACCACGACTGCAACTTGGCACATGGTAGAGTAAAAAGAAAAAGAAAAAAAAACGTATATGATAACATAACCATCCCTACCCAATTAGCTCCTGAACCTTTGTCTGCTGACAGCTGATAATCTCTCATAGTGCCCTTTGTTATCTGGCAGCATATGTTTTATAGCTATCAGATGAGTGCATCACCCAAACACCCTGCCCAGCGCATCCTACAAAGTCCCCAAGCCACCTGAGCCTCCAGCACTTGATCCAGCCCTCACATAACTATCAAAAAGGAAGCTTAGTTTTAAAAGTAAAGTGGACATGTCCCCAAACTTGGGCTCAATCTTTGGAAACTAACAAGCACAAGTAAGCCCCCACTCTGAGAGCTAAATGCTTTCCCTTGGAAAGCCTTCATTTATAAATACCACAGCAATTATGTTAGACGCTAACTAGTTAACAACCATCTTTTCACGGGTAATTTATTCCGGGTCATTTATTCCCGGCCGAATCTGACCCAAGTTTGTTTTCCTTGCATAAGTTAAAATAACATGACTGTAGAGTGACTCAGCTCAGCAGCCACTGTGGTAGAAAAGCAGCAGAAAACCTGGGCTTGATCTGACCCGCTGTTTGTGCTTTGATAACTAAAAGCTCTGGACAAATCAAACTGTAACTATGGTAACCAAAGTTGGCTGATAACTTGAGATGAAGATGAATTAAATGCTGTGTAAAACTACACAATCAAAAAGAAACTTCTACAAGCTAGAAGTTTCTTTTGTGACCTTTACACACACACGTGTTCGTAGGAATAATAAAAGGTAAGAACTCACCACTCTCTTTTCCCTGAAGTCGATGCCGACTGTGGTGATGAACTTGGGGTTGAACTTGTTGTCTGTATATCTGTACAGGAACGTGGTCTTCCCCACGCCGGAGTCCCCCAGGGCAAGGAGCTTTATAAGGAAGTCATAATCCCCATCAGTCATAGTGATGACCGCAATAAACCTGCAGAAAACAGAGTCACACAATCACGCACAGACCCACACACCAAATCCCAAGGTTTCAGCTTCCATGGGTATTCAGTTTGTCTGTGATAAAAACCAAGCCAGAAAAAAAGGAAATAAGCGAGAAACAAGGAAGCCAACAAATAAGCTGAGGAACAGAACAAGGAGATGGCAACACAACCACACACACACATGCAAACACCAACTGTCATGTTGAATTATGGTGGTGGGGATCATGGGACTGTCCAGACCAGAATATGGCTTTCTGGGAAAATAGCTATGTTCTCACACAGTTACTAAGTGGGAAAATATTTAAGAAGAAAAAAAAAAAAAAAAGGCAAGCACACACTTTATATATTTTACAGACTATTTTCATTTTATGCAGTTTTAGCTAAAAACAGTCAATGAGTTTGCTGTCAATTAAACGGGAGTTAAGCATGTCAAAACCAGTGGCACCACAATACAAACCCTTGTAAGAAACCTTTTGGCGTCGCATTTACATAATTTAAATAAGGATTTTGAAGATGCTGCTGACAGGCAGGAGGCAGATGACAAAGAAAAAATCATGGACATATAGTAAAGGACGACATGCAGAGAGTTGGTGTGACAGAGGATGCTGCTGCCATAGTGACATGGATGCAGATGGTCGAGTGTGGCAAACCCTGAAGGAACCAGGCAAAAGAAGACAATAAGAACCATCTTTTAACATACAGGCTTAATTTTAAGGAGGGACATAATTAACCTTTTCTAAACCAAACCAGTCACAAAGTATTGTTCACTTACCCAAAATGGTAAGTGAACAAAACTCTACAGTATATTGGACAAGCTTTGACCAGTGTTGGCATCATAAATAAATAAAAACACTACAATTGTTATTTTTAATGAGTTTTTTAAAGAATTTAATGCACTATGCAATACTTATTTATCCCCTGGTGAAAGTAATTAGTCACACCATTCGTTATTTGGCTTTTTTATTACTTCATAACATAAACTTCACATGCATCGTCACATGATTATCAGTAGACAACATAAACCTGAGTGCTTGAAAAGAAGGTGACGAGACTTCTTTTTGGTTCATAAAGAGGTTTTCATCACCCCTCCAAAAGAGGCCTCTCCAGTTCTAAAAACCTGCAGAGGACACTACAGTGTTCAACTCTGTTGCAATTCAGCTCTTTTTATAACTTCACATTTCTTCGAGGCTGTCTGACCAACAACAGCACAGAGAGCCCCCAGACTGACTGTACCTCATATTTGTCTCGTATTTTTTGCAGTGCCTCCATTAACAACAACAGTAAAAGTAGAAAAATGCAGAAACTGGAATGGTTAGAAACAATTGCTGTGACGGTGCAGGCTCTGGCTGCTTGTTTGGGTTTGACAGACCAATTGCTTATTGAACCTTCAGTGTCTATGCAGATGTTTGCAAATAGCCAATGTCATACTGGCAGCAGTGATTAGTTTGTCCTTTAGTTTGCACCCATCACACTTTTGTCTTTTAGTAACATAAAAATGAAAGTAATGTCAAAATCTACACTAATTAAATGCCTGGCCAATTCACCACTACATGGCTTCCTGGAGGATAATACTGTACTTTAGCCACAGCAGTCAAGCTTTTAGATCGGCTGTTGGCACGGTGACTGCTATTGTTACCTCACTTGAATCAAGGCTTCTGAAGCTTTAGCCATAACATGTTAAATGAGTTGCTTTCTGTGGATTTTGATGTTTTGTTTTTTTAAACCAATTGTTGTTGGTTTCAAATTATGTTCCCAGGACATTGATAAGGGCATCACTCAAGGATTGATATCCGACCAACTACTTTGTACAGTGAACATAAATATTTATTTTCCAAGTGGACTGTAATGTTTTGTTTTTTTTGTTTTTATCTGCTCAAAAGCCACTTTGAAGCCCCACCATAAACCAGGAACTTCAATATTTCCAAAGTTCCAGTTTGGTCTGGTCATCCAGCATCATAAACACTTGTGAATTTAGCTTGCATAACAAAAATGTCCTACAAAAAACAAAAAAATAAATAAAAATTTAACAATCCTATACCAAAGGTCTTCATCTATTTCATATTATTACGACTACCTGTGAATACTGAACACTCTATAAATGTGTTTTTCCATGTGAAATTCCTAATTGTGTAAATCATTCAGGTACATAGTGTATTGTAGTCTAGTGTCTGTCTGCCTCATGGCTAAATGTGGCATATTTAGAGAGAAGATCATAAGACTAAGATTTAGTCAGCTGAGAAGAAGCATGGGAAAAATTCTGCTTTATTATAGTGAGGGCAGTGATTTGCCAGGAGGTCAAATCTCCTCACAATAACCTCACTGTACCTCAGAGAGACAGTACAATGAGAATCAAGAGTAACATATTTATAACAGACTAAAGATGGTACACTGCCACTTAACCTGGATAGTGGATTTAATAAGCATCCACTTCCTTCTTTAACCTAATCACAGTTAGTGCTTCCCAAAAAGTTGATTCTGTTCATCTGGATTTAGCGTTTTCAGCGAGTATGGATCGAGGCAGTTAGCCATTTCCAGCCAGTTACAATAAAAAGGTGGGGGTGTAAATCTTTGTAAAGCTGTACAATATTTCTTTACATTTAACATTCATTCAAATGCATTTTATATTCCTTCTCATACAGTGGTGATGAGAGAAGTTCATTGATATGTCAATAGCTGAAAACTCAGCTATTGACACTTCTTAGGTCTGCCCCAGGACCACCTCCTGGTAGGACAAGACCAACGGCAGTGCCCAGGAAGGGGTCCTGGGCAGATCCCTGAACCACCCTAAACCTTCAAATCAATATAGAGGAATAGCAGCTCTCCTCCAACTCCCTCCTCACCTCATCTCCAAGACTCCACACATCCCTCAGAAGCGGCTCATTTTCACTGGCTGTGTCCACAATTTCTAACTGTCAGCCTGTATCCAGAACTTATGACTGAGGATGAGGGTAGGAACTTGACTCAGCTTTCTTTACTAAAACAGATCTGTATCTCACATCACTGGAGAAATCACACCAATCCATCTGTAAATCTCCCACTCCATTTGCTTTTTTATTATGGATGTAAATACGATTTACTTTTTGTTTTTGTATTTTCAGTTAGGTGAAACTAATTCGATGAAATTGCTGTGTTTACCAAAGAACAGAAATATATATACCAACAACAAGAGATACTGGTTTCCTGCTGTTCACATTCTGGCACTGGAGAACATTCCATCTTCATAACAAGCAAAACCATAAACAAAAACAAAACAAAAAAGAAAATCACAAAGAATAGAAATGGCTATAAAGAGAGGAGAAATGGGAGCTTCTGCAAAGAGAAGAGATGACATGTGTTTGTATGAGGACACGTCGTCAGTGTTACTATCAAAAGGTCCATCAGGAAGTAGTGCTTTGCTCCTCCCCCTCTGTTATCGTTCATATCTTACTGATAACAGACTGCTTTCATTCTGACTCTGATGCACAAACACACGCAGCTGCATAAACTAAGAGCTCTTTAGTCTGTGGTTACGGGTATTCTTAAGACCACATTAACATATACTCTATGCTAAATATTTTAAGCTCCTAACATGAAGCACTGCTCCATACCGTTCCTAATGTAACAGCATACTTTTTGCATTTATAATTATCAGAAGACATCCTCCATGTTGTTTAAACGGTGAGAAATGAAACTTTATCAATCTGAAGCTAAAGAGTCTTGCTTCATAACTTTATCTTTACGTGCCTTTAGAGCACTGAGGAGGAACACATCAGAACACTGACTTCCTGTTCTGGAATAAACAGCCAGCATTTCTGACAATCTGATAAATGTATGAAGAAAAGTCACACTGACTGATTTTCTTTTCTAACTTTCTTTCCTGAATAACTCCAGCCAGGCAAACAAGTCAAAATCTGCAGAGCTAAATGTTTCCTTATCATCAGGGAACAAACTTTACCAGCAACCTGTGCCATGTGACTTATATGCTGATTTGGATGTATAAAAACAGCAAACCAAATGTTTTAAATATTTATTTTTCCAAATATTGAGAAATCTTGAGAATATTGAGTTTCTCATTAACTGTAGGAACATCGTGCATTTACTGAGCTTTAAAACATGCCTTTGAACAGGGGATTTTCTTAACCTTTAAAAAGACATTCAAGAAATTAGTTGTAGGTGGTTTCAGATACAGGGTCATATAGTAGGTGGTGCAACCACTGCGTTCTGCACTGCCTCCATCACAGCAACGGTAACTTTTACCAAGTACACTATGTGCTAAACATAACCCGTGGATACCCTTGCATATAAGATTGCATATCACATCAGATTCACTTTGAAAGGCAACACCAATCACATAGACAATACTGAAGAGCATTCCCATAGAGATGGGCTCAGTAATCAAATCTTACATAGTAGTAATGATTAAATGCATTATTTATCCTCTTGGCTCCCCATCACTGTAATTAAGTATGTAATGGATTCACAATGTGGCCTAACAAAGTATCATATCCATCTATTGTCACAATGCTGCTTATACATTCAGGGGAATCTACACTTGTACAGTGAGACATAAATCCCTCTGGCAGACCCGGGGTGTAATTTTCACCATTCAGTGCTGTGCTGCTCTTAACACTCGCTGACTTATTACACTGTACATTTAATGTGAAGGACAGAAAAAGAAGGTGGTGAAGTCCAGACTGTGCATAATACAACAGAATGTATTAAAACAACATTTGGAGGTGAGATTTCAAACCTGCCGACCTTAATAAGGTAGCATCACTGCATAAAAACATGTAAATCTCCCATAAACGACATAATGTAAGACAAAGGCTCTGCTTTGCTCTTTGGCCTACTTGCATAAAATCCTGTGTGTTCTTTTGATCAGGTCTTGAGCCTGTAGCAGTATGTACATATTCAGTTTGGTGGAGTTAGCCTGAGTTTTCTGTGGAACAGCTCCAACATTACCATTTATAATCACTTATTAAGTTAAATGTATACCTCTTTATCCTTACAATGCATTGCAATGCCTTATAAGCATTCCCTGAGTCTTGTAAATTAAGATTACTTTACCCATCATGAGCCATAGAGGTTTCAGGTCACAGTAAAGCAAATTTCAGCTAAATTTTCACCGCAAATCTTTCTGACAATTCATTTCAGTACAAGTCAGAAAACAAGTATATTCTTAATTGCAGGCAGTGAGTCCTTTGGAGGTCCTGGATGAGATTACCAAATAGCTTATTGGAACCACACTTCACATCATTCCAGTGTTTCCAACACATAGGTGGATAGGCAGTCCAGATACACTGAGCATTTTATTTATTTATTTATTTTTTAATCTGTCCTAGACAACATAATCTATTTACCACTGGAAAGTTATCTCACTCTTATTTTGAAAGTTGCCGCTAACCAACATGCTCCAGTCTTTCCTGTCTCAGGCTTCCCTTCACACATGCTAGTCAAGCTCTTGTTGTATGCAGTCTACGTCACTCAGCCTGGATTTGACAGACAAATCAACCCTGATCGATGTCACACAAACTGTAATGTTTTGGAGTTTACATGGCGCCGATTTAGGTCTTGTAGGCCTGTTTGATGATGGCAAAAATCATAGTCCGAGAGAGATAATCATTTAACATGATTACAGGCAGAATTTAGAAAAAGAAATTCACTGAACTCTTAAAAAGAAAAAAAAAAAAAGATGAAACTCGTGTTTTAAATTATGGGGCATTTCCTTGAACTTTAATTAGAATTCATGAATAAAATAATTAAATATGTCCCACTAAATTAAGTTTTAGAGAGGGGCACAAACAAAATAAAGGGATCTATAATGATAATAATAATGATAAATATATAATGGAATTTGGGAGGTAAGGGAACCCTTAATAAT
Organism: Pundamilia nyererei; assembly: GCF_000239375.1. Taxonomy (NCBI): domain Eukaryota; kingdom Metazoa; phylum Chordata; class Actinopteri; order Cichliformes; family Cichlidae; genus Pundamilia; species Pundamilia nyererei. The sequence continues at coordinate 1,801,974 of NW_005187417.1, forward strand.
TATTTGTTTTGTGATTTCCAGAAAACTGGCCCCATTTTGTAGTGATTAACACATGTGCTGGTTCAATTCTAGCCGGGGACACAAATTCCTTTTGGGGGTGTGTCAGAAAGTGTAAAACTCTGGCTTCCCACTGTGGTCACCCCTTGTGACAAGGGAGCAGCCGAAAGCAGAATTATCAAGGCCTGTGATCAGTTAAACTGTGCAACTCCAACATTCACTGCTTTCTGTGGATTTAGCCAAACTCAATAAGATAAGAAGAAGCTTTTAGCTTCTTTCCAGCCTTCATGCACGTTTAAAGCTAGGCTAAATGTTAGGATTCCTTCAGTGACTCTAATCAGCATCAACACCTCACAATTAAATTGACCTGTTGGCTTGATGCAACCTAACATTGACCACGAACTGGCCTTTGTTACTGCAAAATTATTTGCTACTTTTTACCCATGTAGCCAATTTACTACTGTGTCTGCCATCTGTCTCGTCTTGTTCATAATTCCTGTTTAATAATTAAAACCATTACCATGATCATAAATTACCCGAACATGTTGATAAGATGTGAAAGAGGTAAAGAGGAGGAGATCCAATGCTATTTTTCCAAGAAAAAGTATGCTTGTTAATCCAGGTTTAACAGATTCATATAGAAATGTAGACAGAAACATCAGCCTGTAGTTTATGTCGAACACTAAAACTCATTATCTGCAGATGGGGGGGAAGAAAAAAAAAGAAAGCGTTTCATCTTTGGGGTTCATTAGATCTTTATACATAATGCAACCTTGAGCCTAATTAATTTCAAATTAAATCAATAAATAATTCATTTCAGTTTAATACATTTTCAACCAAACCCAAGTTGGATTTCCAAATTAGATTTACTCTCTCAGGACCAGATGGCTCTGAGCAAAACATCCGATTTTTGTGTCGAGTTTAGAGCTACCTAGCAGCATGTGAGTGTTCACAGTTTACATGACGAGATGAAAAGCAGTGAAACAAAAGCAAAGCAAAAAAAAAAAATCATCAGTTAAAGGTTCTAGCAAAATGTATCACAAGAGACACATCCCAACAAAAGGATGTGTAAAAATTTCCATTGTACTACTAAAAAGCAGCAGGACACTGATGACGGCCTATGCTGGGTTAATTATTTATCCACATTCACTGGGTTCATCTGTATCTCCTTGCTGCAGTTTAACCTTTACAACTAAACTTTAAGCATTAAAAATAGTAAGCCTCTGGAGAAGTATTTGTAGCTTATTAGCTATGTAAGGTTCATGTAACCTCGCCCTCTGATTAAATGCTTCGTAGAACAGACAGAGGCAGAAGTATAAATATCTCTTCCTCTTAGGAGCTCGGAAGGAAACACGTCTGGACTTCTTTAAGTTTCCTTGAAGACGTTTCACCTCTCATCCAAGAAGCTTCTTCAGTTCTAAGAGCAACTGGTGGAAAGCCCCAGATTATAAGACCCTAGGAGTGTCCCTAAGAGGGTCCTGGACCACTTATTGATTGTCAACCTAATCACACGAGCCAAGGTATGAAAATGGGTGTAGGTCACAATCAGCAATGGTTTCGGGTGAACTCATTGTGAACCCTACCCCCCACCCTATTATGTGATTTACTGAGGTCAAAAGGCCCAGGATGTTAAGGCATCTGGGAAGGGATTATAGATGGCTGACAGTTTGTGTCACAGGCCACCACCTCTGTTTAAAGATGGTCGTTCACAGTGGACATAGTTGGCTTCTTTCACTACTCTTTTGAACCATCTGTCCTCTCTGTCCAAAATGTGAACATTGGTGTCCTCGAAAGAGTGACCTTTGTCCTTTAGATGCAGATAGACATCCGAGTCTTGTCCTGTCGAGGTGGCTCTCTGATAAACCTGCTACTGAAGAGGTTTGAGAGGCTTCTTCATCATATGCCTAATCATAAGCTGAACTCAACATAGATTATAGTAAATACTATGAAAGCTAGAAGTTGCCCAAATGATAGCATTAACATGATCAGATAGGGAAAAAAAAGCCCTACAGAAAACACCCACCGCTGCCTAGGATAGGCATTTTGAATTTTAATGTCAGACATTTAAATTTCACAATTTAAACTCCCAAATGGTAACATCATGTTTACCAGTTGCACAGGAGGTCAATCTAAATATGGAGTCAATTGAAATTTGTTATAGTAACTGAGCTAAAAAACAAACAAAACAAAAAACAAAACTTGAAATATGACATCTTTATTCATTATGAGGTTGCCAGTTTTTAAATCTTTAATCTGTAATACCAAAGAAATACAGTGCTTGTTTCTTTAGAAACAATCGGGCAAATTTAGTCTTGTTTACTTTAATTGCATCTGTGCCCATTAGTAGCATTGTTATGTGCAATTTGTTCATTACATTAACCACTGAGAACAGCCATGAGCAACTACTGTATTAAAAAAATAAAAATCTATATATTTTATGTATTTTAATGTCCAGTTTGCATTAGAAACCATACTGACTGCATGGTGACCGCAGGAGAAAACTCATTTAGCTCGTTTAACGTAACTATTAAGTACACCCATAAAATGTTTCCTGTGAATCCTTTATGCAATTTAAAGCAACCAGAATCAAATAAAACCAAAGCAACAAGAAAAAAAAAAAAAAAAAAAAAAAAAAAAAAAAAAAAAAAGAAACAAACAAAAGGAGACACCACAGAAGCAAAATGAAAGTAAAACAGAAAGTGTTGCTTTAAAAGCCAAGTACAACAGCTGAGAATTGGCTTATTTACGCCAGCTGTCCGTACTTGACAGAGAAACAATGATAAAGACACTCACTGTGAAAACAAAGCATTAACATTGGTGGAAAGAAAGTCATGTATTTTACTTTTGTCCTCTCAAGCTAATGTACTAATGTTTGTTTCTCAGTAAGCCTTTATTATTAGAAGCAGCAGACATTTGTCAGAGACCTTTACATTTGACTGTTGTGGCCTCTAAATCACTTTAACCAGATCTGACTAATTTGTTTCCCATCTCTGCAGTGGACTCTGTTGAAAACCTGTGCTGTCATTAGCAATCTATTCTGTGGAGCCGAGCGATCAATAACCGCTAACATGGGTGAAGATTGACCCTTGATTATTCAATTTGCTCAGGCGTCCTCCTGGTTTATGTCTTGCATTGTTCCAAACCTTTCAGCAAATCAGACCCACTTAGCAAAACAGTGAGGCACATCTGGCACGGTGGAGCAGAAAGATCAAAAGCATGAATGTAGCCAAGAGGTCTAAAGAGTGCTGCTTTCATCACAAAAAATAACACTCTAAATTATGTCTACAGGAGTGAACTGCACAAACAACATTGGGAGAAGTGCATATAACGATAATACTGATTTTACTAGTTTAACCAATGATGCTCAGAGATATGGTACTCATCAGTTCTTACCTTTTAAGAGAATAAAAAAACAAATTAAGAGTAAAGTAGACCTACATTACACCTTCCTTAATCTTTAATCCTAATGCTAACCTTATGGAATTAGAATATCTTATTTTATTTTGTTCTTCAACATCCCTACCAACAAGAAGAAACTTTCTGAATATTTTTGTATGCCTGTTGATCAGAAAGTCCTAACTTTCTCCATAACACTCTAATCCCTAATGATAATTTAGGCTTCATGGTGCGTTCATGAATAAACTGGAAGTTGGAATTTCAGAGTTACCATCCCCAATTTAAATCTACAACACCCCTTCAGCTTGAAAACTTAGAGCAGCCCCAGCAACCTTGAGTTATTAATCCAAGATGGCAGTACTGAATGTAAACAGTAGTAAAACTAAACTTAGTTTGATGTGCCACTCTTGTGCATTTTATGACTCACTAAATAAGCCGTATGCAGAGCACTAATCAGGCTCTATACATGAATGTGGTTTTTTTTTTAAGTTTCACCACAGCTCTTGGAGGAAGAAAGAGAGCAAAGGAGAATGCAAACTCTGGGCAATTGCAATAATCTGTTAGTAACCAGCTCAGCCACAAGGGGCTTTTTGTTGGAGCACCCTCTTTGTGACCAATTTCCAACTTCCATTAACTAACTTAGTGGCGGGCTAACAGGTTACAGCAAAAATAACTTTCACCAGACTACAATGCAATCATTTAGGTGTCAGCAATACAAGGACATGGTTAATCCCCACCAAGATTATAATGCACTTTAAATAATAATATTCATGTATTGTGTATTTCACACTACCCATCTGTTTTTGTATTTAGCTACACAGACATAGCATCCCGTGGTTTCTACCCTATGCCTGTCACATGTCCTCTTGTGTCTCTGTTTGCATACAGAGTTGCTGTACTTAACTTAATAATATGTCATTAATGTCCTCTATGTCCCACTGAGGCCTCTGTTGGCAACATATTGACAGCAGTGGCAGTAGGTGGGTTTCAGAATCAGAGAAGTGCTTTACAAATTCATTTCAGTTTAAGAAAGGAAAATAAACCCCTCAGGGAACAAGAAATAAACTCAACAGTTATTGAGATAATTAAATCTGAACCACGGCAGCATATCAGCGTATAACTGGAGGAATAAAGTTCCACTTTGAATTCTGAAATTGCAGATGAGATAAAAACCTCTAAAAAGCCAATAATATGGCCAATCTTGAATATCCACACATAAGGACTAATGATCAGACAGATTGTGTTTATAGTAACGCAGTAAAAACCTGTGACATTTTCATCAACATCAATATGTTTGGCTGTACTCAGCTTGTAATACACAACAGTACACCCAATTCATGAAAGCATTTCCACCTGCTCACAGTCTGGCACATCCTTGCAGCCACATATCTTTGCAGTAATGATGGATAAACTTCAAAACGGAAAATTCAAAAGGAGGAGAAGACTGAGGAGAATTTGACAAAGAATTATTTGCAAGCGCAGTGAAAAACAACCCCACAGCAATGAGCGACTAACAAGTCACACTATAACAAGAGAGTCTGTCAAGAAACCAGCAATCATCAAATTCCATTTGCAGAGCTCTTCGTGCCCTGCCGTGATAGAAAGAAATTCTATTACATCCAGCCACATGAAACCTGATCAAATACAAATCAGACCAGAATGCTGGAATTTAGACTAATGTGCAGAGACACAATTGAACATTGTGGTCTCATGACTCTAATAGTTGTGATGTGTTTAACTTGGTTATGTCCAACAGCTCTAGACTTGTAAACAGAATACCGCTGAGACTGCTGTGTATGGAGCTTTACACAAAGCATATTTGTTAAATAGGGAGAATCTGCTGTTTTTCCAGCATATTTGAGTGTTGCAACCATTGTATGATGAATGCTTACTAACCAAATGGTAAATGGTAAATGGCCTGTATGTCTGTATTCACTTTACACGTCCAGTCATCCACCCATTCACACATTGGTGAGGGGAAGCTACATTGTAGCCACAGCCACCCTGGGGAGCACTGATAGAGGCGAGGCTGCCGGACACTGGCGCCACCGGACCCTCTGACCACCACCAGTAGGCAACGCCCAAGGACACAACGACCGAGACTATCCAAGCCGGGGCTCGAACTGGCAACCTTCCGATTACAAGGCGAACTCCCAACTCTTGAGCCACGATCGAGCTAAAAACGCACATGTCGCTTTAATTTACTACTTACCACTATGTCATACATTGTCATTGGCAATAAACTTTTCTAGACATTACGCAGCCAGACTGCAACCCAAATGTTTACTCAGTCAAATTAAACATTAACCTGACAACAGTTACACAAAAGCAGCTCTCATTCCATCAGTTGCTACTTACAGCGTCTGGTCATAGTGAGCAGAGTAAAATCATCAGCTTCACTTTCAAACTCATCTCACTCTTCACCACAACAGACCAGTTCCCTCGCGCATGAAGTAGCACCTGAGATACCAGAACTCCTGCTCTTGGCGACTCCTGACCAACCCAGCGGTGGCATGCCACACATTCTGACCACCAACCATGTCCTCACACTTGGAGATGCTAATTCTCATCCAAGCTGAGACACTCTGCTATACCCCCACCCCAGTGTAAGCTGCAGGTCATTGCTCAGTGGAGGCAACAGAACCATATCATCTGCAAAAAACAGAGATCCCAAGATCACCAAATCCTACACGTCACACCCCTTTGCTGCACCTACAAATTCTGTCCATAACAATTATAAAGAGAATCAGTGACAAATGGCACCCACAGCTGGTGGGTGAATCCAACACCCACCGAGAATCGAACGGGATTTATTCCCAGCAATGCTCTCACTACAGCTTTACAGCAGCCAACTTGCCTACACCAACAGACCTGATTGGGCAGGGATAGCTCAGTAGGTAGAGTGGTGGCCCCATGATCGGAAGGTCGGGGGTTCGATTCCCCTGAACAGCTACCCTGAGGTACCCCTGAGCAAGGTACCGTCCCTACACACTGCTCCCCGGGCGCCCAATGGCTGCCCACTGCTTCACTGAGTGAATGGGTTAAATGCAGAGAGGGATTTTCCCTACGGGGACCAATAAAGTACACTTTCTTTCTTTCTTTCTTTCTATATGATACTGTTAGCATAACTAGCCTAAAACATTAATCACAGTATGGGTATAAATATTAATGTTAATTGTAGCACCAATGAGAGCAAGTGATCAATGACAGCAAAGGGTAACAATGTTATTTACAGTAAATGTTGTATTCAACAAATTAATGATTGCAACTAGTGCTGCCACGATTAGTCGACTAGTCACGATTATGTCGCGACTAGTCACGATTATGTCGACTATTAAAATCGTCGACGACTAATTTAATAGTCGACGCATCGTTTGAAGCTTTGTAAGATCACAAAGGACGCAGGAATGAGTAGTAGGATTTAAGATAATAATGGACTGAAACAGAAGATGGCAGCACTGCATGTACAAGGATGCCAGCTGCCGTTAAACCCCGAAGAAGAAGAAGCTGTGTCCCAGAATTCATAGCACAGCCCAGAGCATAGGGATGGGTATTGATAAGATTTTCACGATTCAGATTCCATTTTCGATTCTGTTTAACGATTCGATTCTTTATCGATTCTCTTATCAATTCTAAGGTCGCCACTAAGGTCGATTAGCTTAGAACTTTATTTTATATCTTCTCTTTGAACAAGATAGAAATTTAGGAGTAACATGGCCTTACAAACCCAGCAGTGAGATCTTAAGAGATCCAGCCTACGGCTCTTCAATGTGGTGTCACAGGGACCCCGGGGAAAAAAAATTGTAAATGTAAAATAATAAAATAAATATTCTTCTGTAGCAATAACAAAGCATAACATAAATTATTCTGTAGCAATTACACAAGAATATCCAGTAATGTCCCTGCCTACAATTAAACACATTCACTTACCGAAAATCGGGGGCATCTGCTGTGGCAAATGGGTGCAAGCCTTCGACCACAAACTTAGTCACTGCTCGGTAACATTAGTCTATCCTGGCTTGAAAGGAGACGCTACCGGTAGACTGCAGCGAGAACTGCCAGCGAGCGCCAGCCAGACTCTGTCTGTCTCTCTCATCATGGTCACCTAAACGCACAGTAATGGCAGTAATGGCAGATAAGGCAGATCGCGCTAACATAATATGCACTGTTAGGTGATTATTTACCTGCCGCATTAACGGGAGAGGACGTGCAAACGTTACCGCTGCTGCTGGGTTGAGATTCACGAGTCCGGAGCGGAATTAAAAACACGACATTCATTTAAGGGCATCGCGTGTTTTGTGAGCAAATGCTTTTGCATATTCGTAGCGTTTCCTCCCTTAAATGAAATATCTACTTTACAAGAACGGAAGACAACAGGGCAACTTGCAATACTTGCAAAGTATAACCAAACTTTTTAGCGTTTGAGCCGCCATGTTTCCTGCCAGGTAAATGACGCTCCGCAACGTGGTGACGTCATTCGGGGCGACTGGAATCGATAAGGGAATCATTCGCAAAAAATGGCAAACAATTCCAAGGAATTGAAACAGTGGGAACCGGTTCTCAACAAGAACCGGTTTTCAATACCCATCCCTACCAGCGCAGCTGTCAACAATGGCGGCAGCTAGTTAGTTTTAATTTTACTCTTATTATTCTTTCTGGGTCACAAAATAAACGTTTAACATATTTTCAGGTGAGAATGTAGCTGTGTAAACCTCAAATATCTGCTCAGTTTATCAAGACACCACATATTTTCAAAAGCGCTCCGACGTTTTCGGAGACGTCTGTTACCCACCAGCTCGTTAGCTAGCCGGGGGCAAAGCTCACTAGAGCCCCTAGAGCCCGTGAGAACACCGGACTCCCGGCAAATAGTTTCCAAACCCACCGCCGTCTTTCGCTAGTCAGGTTAAATATATATAAGTCACTTAGATAACTTAAAAATGTTATTGTTTGGCTTTTTTTTAGTATTTTATTTGTTCCTGAGTAAATCGGTTTGGCTGAGATTAAAGTTATAGTTTTTGCACAGCTAAATAAACTTCAAGCAGACAACTGATTATCAGAAGTGTGAGATGCTCGAGAATATACTCCGGTGTAGTGTTATATTTTAGATAGCAAGGAGTTTATTAAACTTCACCGAAACAATCTGCAAATTTCATTAAAATTAAAAAAAAAAACAAAAAAAAAAACAACTACCATCTTGTCTTTATTTTTAGTTAGCACAAACACTTCAAGCTGTAAGCTAATGATAGTTATATAAGAGCAGATGCTGCTGGTGCAATAAGCTGTACGTCATATGTCCAATGGATGCATGATCTGATTACTCGACTAATCGCAAAAATAATCGGCGACTAGTCAACTATCAAAATAATCGTTTGTGGCAGCCCTAATTGCAACACTGTAATTTATGCAGGCAATGACCCCGAACTGGGACTGACAATGGCATAACAACATAGGTCTGTGCTCTCTGAGTTGTGGCTAACTAAGAACAGTACATTTCCATTCAAGCCGTCCTGATACATTAACCATCAAGGATCTGGAACTCGCAGAGCTAAAACACTAGATAAACTTGAATGCTACAAAATGCAATCCCTGAGGAGCCCCACCATCCTCCAATCTACTTCACTCAGCTTTGAAACAATCAGACACTGGTCCATTTTTCTCTGTATAACTAACTGTGTTTGACTTCTTTATCATTTTCCTTAAAACTCTGGCCTCCTTCATTGCTTATTGAGTTGACAGTCACGTGATTAGTCAGCTGATTGGATGTGTGGTTCTGCCATAAGCGAGAGTAGCAAAGGAGAGTAACAAACAAACAAAAAAAAAAGCACACAGCATCATTATCAGATGGAGTGTTTGCCCCACACTCCAGGGTCCTAAAGCCAAGTGATTTGGTAATTACACAGCATTTATTAGCTCATCTTACATTTCACTAAGTAACTACTTTTCACATTTAAATGTTCTAACATCATATTTATGCAAAGCAATAGCGGGTAGAACAAGCAAATACTGTTTGTTTTTTTTAAATATAGGGAAAGTGCATTAAATAGCAGACAATACCTGAACTCTGCAGATCTAATCAGCATACACTGTCTGCAAAATCCTATTAACACTTTAATTCAATCAAGATCTTCTGGTCTGTAGGTCCTCAATCTAATTTAGGTACTTTGTGACCTTTTCTTGTTCCATTTGCTTAAATTTAAGTGTCATTTTTTCTCATGATGAATATGATGAAATAGGGAAAAGTATCTTCTATAAGCTTATTGTGCAAGCTTTGTTTTTAAGCCTGATTGATGATTTTACAAGCCTTAAGCAAGTAATTATACAGACAACATACAAAAACATAAAACTGCCTTTTAAAGGTTAACAGTTGACTATTTAAAAAAAAGATAACAAATTAACTATTATTAAATGTTATTAAGTCAATATTTTGATTTCTTTTCAACTGTGTTTCTCACATGAGAATACAAAATAAAAGACAAATTCATATTCATGTTTACTTCCAAAGTGTCAGTAAAGCCCGGAAAGTAAAGCTATAAAAGCAACAAAATAAATTTTTCTGATGTGGTTTTCTTTCAGTTCCTCAAGGTTCGGCGGAGAGCAATGTTTTAATAATGACTAAAAGAGTTCAAGGTTTCATGGGCCTTTTTATGTTTTTTTAAAAACTGCTTCTTTCTTTTCACAGAAACCAGAGTCAAATATTGACTTTAGTATCGCCTCCAATATAAATCACAAAAGAGGAAATGCCTGTCACATACGAGTAGGAGGAAGCAGCATTTATTACCAACATTTTCAGTCACATCAAGTGAACTCTGCAAATTATTACAACATATTGCAGGCTTCAAATGACACCATTCCCCCCTCTGCAGTCAAACCAGTTCTGAGATAATACTGTTTAAACACAGCAAATGTGCTTTAGTCCTACGCAGTGGAAGAGGCTTTTTGTCACACACATATACACACTTTACACAAATCATCAAAAAAAATAATAATTCAGTGACACCAACATGTGGGTTCTGGATGGTAATTAAATACATCAAAGACACCTAACCTTCCCTGCGAACAATTCCTGTCAAAAATATTCAATGTTTATTATTATTATTATTTTAACAGCAAATTAATTTCTCGTGATATCAGTTAAATACAAATTTACTTAAGGATACAGCTGCTCTTTTTTTAAATACTGTATATTTATATAAGGGGGAAAAAACAAAACCAGCCATCTGCCCATCTCTTGACACTCCAAAAGCCTCGCTCTCATACCTAATCCCACGGCTTCCTACTGAAATGAAGGTGAAGAATACAAATGTAAGCCTCAAGAATTTCTTTTTTTCCCTCCCACTGAAAACAGTGGTTGGAGACAGCAGCCTTAACAAAATGATTTTTATTGTGACCACATGCAATCAACTTGCAATTTTTTTTCCTTTGAAATAGAAGATCGGGGCCAGTTTGCAACCATTGACAGTCAGATGCCGTCTTCAAAGAAAAGCTTTGGTGCATCAAAACGGTGAAAAAAAACCAACCAAGCAAACAAACAGCAATAAGACAAAATCATTCTGCCATCTCATCTCCATACAGAAATTCAAATAACTACCTACATTCAGAGTCCAGCCAAAACTGTGTATATTTAAAACAGAAATTCTTCCATAAATTGTGACATACAGTAGTTGCTGCATGAAGTCAACTCAACTGCAAATTGGCATTGGTGCTCTGGAACCTTTTATATAGGAATATAACCAGAATACAACCAGCTGGCAGCCAGCTGAGTCGAGTGCACTACTGTAAAGAGTCTTGTCACACACGAGTTGCAAACCTTTGCGAATCTGTCATTGTGGTTACAGTCGGTCTGAGCTGGACTGCAACTGTTTAAAGACAGAATCACTCCCAACAAGTGACCTGTGCAATTGACCAGAGGTTAAGGGTATTTGCACACAGCCTTGGGGAAACAAACTGGTTGTCCCAGCTGCTTTCAATTGGTCACTGAATGTAAAAATTGCCTAGCAGCCATTGAGTTTTCCTAGGTGAAAAAGAGATGTCACCCAGTTTTAACCTGGTGGTGACTGAATCATAACCACCGAGTGAACGGGAAAGCGCAAAAGGAAGTAAAAATAAAGTACAAAAGCAGGACAAAAATCGCAAGCTTCCATGGACAACCTCAATAAAAACGCTGATAAACATACGACTATTTTCTGTTGATGACCAATATCGCCACATCTTCCAAAGGGCACCTTGAATATCCTGGCAATGCAATATCCTGCAATGCTACTGCATTTCCTGAGAAAAAAGGCAGTATGTTTCTGGATATAAAATTTAAGGTTTGCACAGGTATCATAAGTGGTATTATTGTAATTACAAATAATTTGTAATTTAAAAAAAAAAATGTCTACAGTTGAGAAGTTTGTAAAAGCACATCAACATAAGTAAGCCGGAAGATCCTCTCAAACACATTCTAAAATAATGACAAAGGACTGTTTAACAAAGAGATTCATATCAGAATCTTATACACCGTTTTAGCCTGTTGATTAAAGACCTTATGTTATACACTAAATGCATAAATTGAAGATTTGGAAACTAAAAGCTTAGCAGAGGATTGGAATTCAGCCTGTACTAAAGCTCATATCCAGATAAGTGTATATAATTGGTCAATACTGGTGAACATATGTAACTCTAGCAAATTCACTATACATACATACATACTGAATCCACAGATGACTGAGGAAGACTGGGTCAGTATTTATGGCATTAAGATTAAAACATTTGTGAAGCTGTCAGAATGACTTTTGAGGAAATGTTACACACTGGATAGGCAAATGATCTCAAACCTTCCACTAAGAAATGACATATACAGAGAAAAAAGAAAAATCATTTGAAAAAGTCGAAAAGCCCCTTAACTTCTGGAGCTTACCACAAGTCAATAAGCAGGATCAGTTTGTTCTCATACTAGCTCTTTTATTTTCTTTATGCTTTTTGATCTTTTTCTTTCACAATTAACTTAAAGTTCTTCAAAAAAAAAAGTTATAAATAACAGACAAGTGGGAGTCAAACTGGTGGTTTTTTCTGATATAGACACTGAAGTCAGTCTTTAATAAACCAGCCTAATACTTGCCTTCAGAGCATCACCACTGTCATGAGACTGAGAATGTGAGAAAATTCAGAGCCCGGATAATGAGCAGCCTGGATGATGCAGCCGAGCGCAACAACATGCTAACACAATTCAACTTGTAGAAAAGGGTGTGATCACATTCCACAGATGCAGCGACTACATTTCCTTGTTCAAAACTGACTTTTTTTAAAATACATTTTTCCTTTCTGCACACAAACCCTGCAGCCTATCACATGCACACAAAAAGCCAGACAGCTGCTCCAAAATGTTGCCAAACTTCTGTGAAAGTCACAACTGCTTACCTCTCAGCAGCTCCTCAGCTGATTCAATGGTGTAAGATCCTGAGGGGAGATACAAGGAGTTCAGAGCAGCTGAACAGCAGCCCTGCATTTACAACCACTGACTTACTGGCTGGCTGGCTGGCTAGGAGGCTGGATCACTGGATGACCTGGTGAATGACTGCAATACAGCTGCAGGCAGCAGAGCAGAAAGCCACTCCCTTCACTAAGCAGCTGACTGGCTGCAGGGACATAGGGAGTAGTTTATTGGTTCTGTCTTAATGTGTTTAGTGTTAAATTGCAGACCAGATTTCTGCTTCTGTAACTGATGGACCAACTAACTAAACCACCTGACAGAGAGACCAACCGAATGAATGACTTAAAGAAACTGACAAAAAATCTCCCAACTGTAAATATAAGCCTGATCAACTGACTGGTTTTCTGCTGAGAATCTGGTGCAGTTTTTGAACTTTCCCTTGTTTTTCTTGCTACTTTCTGTGCCTCAGACTCTCCCAGTTTCTCTGTGTAATGAGAGGGTGGGGCTAAATAAGATAGCTCAGGAGACAGACGGAAACACACACACACACACACACCTTATCAGATTAAGTCTATTTTATTTAAGCAGTCTGAATCGAAACAACTGCAATCCCTGGGCACTTTCCATTGTAAGATAAACGACTGCATGTATCGTTATTATGGAAAAGAACAAGAGCAGAGCAGCCTCAGGTCAGGGAAACCCTGGTGTGTGTGTGTGTGTGTGTGTGTGTGTGTGTGTGTGTGTGTGTGTGTGTGTGTGTGTGTGTGTGTGTGTGTGTGTTACTGTGGCAAAGCAGGAAGCAGGTAAAAATACATACAAACTATACTGGAATGGAGGAAATGCACTCTTTATTTTCTCTCACCCAACACCTGAATGAAACAACATTCTCCACTTTGCATGAGAGACAGCAGCTTCTGAATAGATGTGGACTTCCTCATTTCTCTGAGACCCAGTCACACAGGCTTAGGGATCTCTCAGCAACCATGAGAGAAGCAGATGGAAAACGCATACAGAAACATTGGACACAACCTGGTCTTACACTGTGCATTCTTTTTCCTATCTAACATTAGGAACACAACCAATGCATCACAGTAGCTTCCTCCATTTCCTCCTTGTAATTGTGAACACTTACATTTTAACATGACAAACTAATTCTATTAATATCAAGCTATAAATGTTGGTCTGAACCTTTTCTGGCATTCCACTGACCTCAGAAGCTGGACATCAGAGCTTGGCTGCTTTCTAAAAAAGGATAAAAGGATTTGTTTTCTCTAAGCAAGATGGTCATTCATCCATCCCCAGCGATACAACGCAATGACTTTTTTGGGTGCTGCATGTCCATGGATAAAGCCTTGTCATTTCTTTGTGTGCACCTTATTTTATGACTCAAAGAAAAAA
>NW_005187417.1:1831505-1838710 GCF_000239375.1 Pundamilia nyererei
TTTGTTATTGTCTTAATGTGTTTTTCTAAGTTTAGGTCTGCATCCATCACTACACCCAAATTTCTCGCCTGGTTTGTGGTTATTAGATGTATAGATTGAAGTTCTTTGGTGACCTGTAATCGTTTTTCTTTGGCGCCAAAGACTATTACCTCAGTTTTGTTTTTGTTTAGCTGGAGAAAATTGTGGCACAACCAGTCATTGATTTCCTCAATGCATTTACCAAGAGCCTGCACAGGGCCTCGGTCTCCTGGTGACATTGTGATATATATTTGTGTGTCATCTGCATAGCTGTGATAGTTTATTTTGTTGTTGTTTATAATCTGTGCCAGTGGGAGCATGTAGATTTGGCAGTAGTTCTCTACTAATCGCGTGCATGTACATGAGAGGAAGAGGTGTTTCTGTCTGCCCGATAACACTAAAAGTCCCATCAGCTGAATTTCAGCAAGTCAAGAGCCCCAAATGAGGAGGAAAATGTTTTGGGGTTTTTTTTGGTTTTTTTAAATACAGCCAAGGAGGAAAGATACATTATGGACCCCCGCAAGGGACATGTGAGGGGGGGAAAATAAAAAATAAAAATAAAAATTCCGATGAACTTTTGCGAAATCTCGCAAAACTAACTCGGGATCTCGCAAAGCTTTTGCAAGATCTCGCAAAACAAACTCGGGATCTCGCAAAAGTTGAATTCCAACAATGGCGGCAGCTACTTAGTTGTAATACTACTGTTTCTGGGTCACAAAAACTTAAGATATTTTGAGCCGTGAATGTAGTTGTGTAAACTTCAAATATGTGCTCGGTTTACAAGACATCACATATTTGCAAAAGTGCTCCGACGTTTTCGGAGATCTGACACCCACCATCTCGAAGCTAACGGGAGGTCGAGCCCTACTACAGCCGGGAGGAACACCGCTCTACCGGCACATCGTGCCTTGACCTCCCGGTCGACTTCGAGCTGGCGGCCTCCAATGTGGCTAAAACTTTTGCGAGATCTCGCAAGAGTTTCAAAAATGCTTTAGTACGACTTTGGTAAGCTACGAAGCCGCACCGCTTGATGGATTGTTGGAGCATTACGGCTACCGTAGTCTAGAGCCTCGCGGATTTCAAACTCCAGGCTGTCAATCACGCAATAAAACTTGGGAACAGAGCAGCTGCAAAATCTGTCTTTGTTATTATGCTCAGCGTCTTTTAATTTACATTTTGACTCCACAATTGTGAGCGTTTTGTTATTAAGAAAACAACATTGTTTTATTTTATTTATGGAGAATTATTATTTAATAAATGCTGATAATTTATTTCTGAGTAATTTTTTCATGTACAAAAGTCCCAAGATTTGGGACACAGCTTTGACTAAGAACTTTCTTTTTGTTCTTACTTTATGGCTTTAAAAAAAACAACAAAAAAACCCCCCACAAGATATATCGTATATCGCCATCCAGCTAAAGAATATCGAGATTTTAGGCCATATCGCCCAGCCCTACTAGAGTCTGATATTAGAATGAAACTAGTTCAAGGTGGCTCAAAAGCCAATAAAGGCCTGATCCATGTTTACACAGACCTTTTAAATTTAAATTCATGAACTATGCTAGACTAGGTTTTCAGGACTCACCTTTCAAAATAATCCTCATTTGCTTTACACTGGGTCTTGGTTCACCCTCAGTCCAAAATATTCCATTTTAGCTACTTTTCTATTAAGCTCATCCACCCATTCTGATTGGCTGCCCCACGCAAGCAGAAGTTTTGAACGGCAGGTGGGTGGGGCTACTGTGTGCCTCAGATAAAAGGAGTAAAAGCACAAATATACTTTGATATTCACAAAAGGTGATCCGTCCATACTAGAGAATGAATAAACTCCTACTAGAATCCACTCCATATGACCTCAGCAAAAAATATAATGCATTCCTCCTCCAAACATTCCACAGAGGAGAATGAATCTGACTGCATTTCTCAGATTTCTGTATGTGAATCTTAGTTCACGTAACAGTGGACACTGAGTATTTAATGAATGTATGACAATGAAGGTAGGAGTGGAAAACACATTAGAGAAAGTGACTTTGTTAATGTGGAACATTAATGAATAGGAAGAGGAACAGGAGCATTAGCTGCTACACGCAGCCATTTGTTTGGAGCTGGACATCCTAAGTCAGCCTTTGTAAACGCTATCCGACTACAGTCAGAAGAACACAGGAAAATAAATAAATAATTTGGAAGCACTAATTATGGCTAATAAAAACCATAAATCCTTCCCAAAGATACAACATGGAAAAAACAGAGGGCCGAAACCTCTTCTTCATCCTATGAGTGAGCCAGAGAGAGCGCAGTAGGAGAGATGGCAGCAACAGATGTAGCATCGTGATCAGTAACTCTTTGCACTTGGAAGCAACTCCACTCCTCTCCTCCTCCTCTTCCTCCTCCTCATTTTCTCTCCTTTCTTCACCTTTTCTCTCCTTCCTCTCCTTCTGCCTCCGTCACCAGGCAACTAGCCTTTTCTCCCTCCCTCAGTTTTTCTCGCTCATCGTTTTCACTCCCCATGCTGTGGAGTAATGCTCCACACAGTCTACGTACGATATACACTCAGAGCAGGTTGTTGGTTTGTGCTCATTAAGATTCCACAAAACAAAAAAAGGACATCGAGGACCTCTTTTATGCCATCATTTTATTTATTTCTGTAAAAGACCAGTAATTTCCCTTTTCAGACGCAGCATGCAGTCCAAGGGGTGTAGCTCATTGTCATCTGTTCATTAGTAGATCACTATATTTTGAGGAAAAAAAGTAAACAAAGGAAAGAGATCAAGTGACTTTTCCACCAGTAAATATAGTGGATTCTTTGTGCAGCCCCTCATTCTCCATCTGAAACAAGCCATTTTAGCTTTTCTCCAATTAAACCAATTGAACTTTGTAAACAGTCAGGAGATCAGGGTGGACAATTCATTTTGCCCCCCGAGGGGCTCAGAGAAACTGGTACCGTTGTGGAAGGCTGCACCAACACACTTTTAAAGAGATCAAAATGGTCCTCAGCAGAATTGGGTGGTTGTAGCTCAGGAGGTAGAGCGGATCATCTACTAACCTGAGGGCTGTTAGTTTAATCCCTGGCTGCTCCAGTCTGCATGTCAAATATCACTGGGGAAGATACTAACCCCAAGCTCTTCTCTGATGCATCAAATGTGAATGTTAAATAGAAAACTTTTTTCTTTTCCTCAGTTTTTTTTATGAATAAGTAAATGCAATCTAAGCGCAATATAAGGACCAGTCCATTTATGATTGGGGCCCTCAACATCAGTCCCACTTTCTCATATGGCCCCTTTGCAAAATTAATTGTTCACCCCCATTAGAGGGGTGAACAATTAAGCATAATATTTTCCTACAGTTTATTTTTCATTCTAGCTTTGGAGACCCTTTTCACAAAAGATATTTTGACAACAGAGTATAAAATAATGAAATAAACTTTAGAATTTATGGTTGCTGACTACCTGTCCCCACAGTGTAGTCAACCTACGGAGAAGACTTTGCCCTTTATTTCTCTGGCTCCTAGGATCCCGCCATGGCTTACCTGGGACACCTGCAGAGAAAAGAGGCCTATTGCTGCTGCAGTTTGTTGCAAATTGGTGATACGACGTAAATTAGTGAAAAATCCAAGAAAATTATCATGTTTCATGAACCTTTCTGACATTTTTCTGTCATTTTTTTTTTTTAAATGTTTGCTACCATGACAATAATATATGTAGGTAACCAGTCAAAAGTAATTTGACTGGATATTGAGGTTGTTTAATTTTTCCTACTGTCTCGTAACAAATTCATGCGTCACCCTCTTCCTTTCTTCTACCTCATCTCTCTCCTTCTTCTGCCCCGATTCGTTTCATCGCCTTTTTTGTCTTTGAACCACATTCACACTGAGCCCCCCCCCCCCCCAAGTCTCTGTGGTTTCACAGCCTCCAAACAAACACTGTTTTCTCTTGAAGTCGTCCGTACTATGAGCTGTGGAGAGCCTTCAAACACATCAAGCAAACTCATGTCTGAATAACAGGGAGTAATACATTTTTTTAAAGAACTTACAACAGCTCTTACAACTTTGAAAAGGATAAGAAATCAGCTATGCTTGATCTCAAATAACCTTTACTCGAAAGTTCTTCTTCATAGTCAGGCTTTTACTGTCATGGTCCTGGGCCATGTTGGCCCAGTATTCTTAGTTTTCGTGTGTTTTGTATTTTGTTCTTTATTTATGCCATAGTTCCTAGGTTCTGTTAAGATGTTCCTTATTTGATTACCCTCTGTGTATCTGTGAGCCCTCATTTCCCCTCCCTGTGTTTTATTCCATGTTTTCCCCAGTCCGTTATGTCTGTGCTCTTCCCGTGCTCTCTCTCCTCCTGTCTGAACCTCTGTGTACTTCCTGTTTTACTTTGACAGTCTCCCGTCAGTGTTGCGTTTACTCCTGCCGTGTCTTGTTATGATTATCAGTGTCACCTGAGTTCCCCGTGTGCTCCCACTTCCCCTCATTAACCCTCTGTGTATTTATTAGTGATGTGCGATACCACTGATTTCCTTTCCGATACCAAGTAAAATTCAGGGTGGTATCGACGATACTGATCAGATACCGATACTTTGTACAAAAACATGTTTCAGTTATTGTATCTCAAATTATAGGGTCATAATGATTACAGGACATCGGATTACTTGTTCTTATCGCTTAATAATACACAGTTATCATATAGAAATAAAAAAAAAACTGAAGTTGTGCACTATTTGAACACGTTGCCTGCCTGCAGCACTAAAGGACTCCGTGAGAGACGTCTGTCTCGCCCTTGCAGCACCTGTCCCTGTCCACTCCTCTTCAGTTCGCCTCAACATAAGCTCGTCATATTCTGTGATATGATTTACTCTGAAGTGCTTGATGAGGTTAGTAGTGTTGCCACAACACCTCCCTTTCTTGCCACATGTATTGCAAACTACGTCTCAACCATTTGTGGAACTAAAATACGTCTGCACATGACTCCATTTATGCTCAGCCATTGTTGTGAGTGTGCACAACAAGGGGCTGGACACATTTATACAAACGTACGTCACACATGACTATGACAGGCGGAAGACTAAGTTCCTTCCAATGTAGACAATCCAAATGATATAGTTTATTTGCACTCTGTTCCTGTTAACCTACAAATTTACCCTAAATTACTAAAATATCGATATTTTAATATGAGTATCGATTCTAGAACATAAATGACTGGTATCGGAGGAATCGATATTTCAGTATCGATCCGCACATCACTAGTATTTATGTCTCCAGTTTAGTTTGTATGGTTTTTCTGTCCAGCAATAAAGCTATATTTTGAGTTCAATCCTGCCTCCGTGAGCTTGCGTTTGGGTCCTCATCCTGCCTGCACACAGCCGCAACCATGACATTTACTTAGAATGGAGTCAACTAAATGTCTCATGCAATCTTTTACAAGTAGCTTCTCATTTTATTTCACTGTAAGGCAGGACGCAGCAAGAATTTTACAAGTACTGCAGTAACCTGAAAGTACATAGTGACATAACTTACAAGTAGTTGAGCGGTAGGGGTGGGTTTTGATTATCGATTTATTGATTAAAATCGATTCTAGCTTGGATAATGTGATATCGATTCATTAAAATCCTGAATCGATTTTTTAAACATAAATTTATTTTCCCCGAAAAGCCAGAATCTCAGGTTAAACCTCACAAAATTTCAACAACCACCAAACAGCTAAAACAGTAAATGAGAGCAGGTACACGGATTCTGCACAAAGACGTAAACACAAAGTGCGGACCCGCCGACGGATCAGAATCAGTGAGATGTCGCCTTTCTCACCCGATGGCACGGACATGGTCGAGGCTGAAAGCCGACAGCTCCCCGACTCTGATGTTTCGTCGGGTCCGCGCTTTGTGTTTACGTCCTTTTTGCACTGATTCTAAAGCTGCAGGTTTTATTCATCTCCAACCAAAATTCACTGAACCAGCAGCAAAAGAAGCAGCAAACTACGCTTCACATTTGATATCATCATCATCATGAATTCCCTCTTACTTTTCCTGTTCTGCTTCCACCACGATAAATAAAAAACAAACAAAAAAAAAACCCACACACTTCATTCACAGCTCTCTCTCTCTCTCTGTACTTCAAGAACAGTTTCCCCGTCTAAAAATCAGTTCTCTGCATTATTTGCTTGCTTGTTACGCACAAGTCTACCGTTGTTTACAGCGCTGTCGGCAGCTGCTTTTTTTCCCCTTTTACTTACTTCTGAAAAGAAAGCCTCATTTCTGCAGTTCAATACTGAACAAATGTAAACTTTAAATTATGTAAAACTGCAAAACACTTAGCTGTGTCTCTAATCAAACCTCTAACTTTGCTCTGCTTCATGTCAGCAGCATCAGGTGCTGTTCATATATTGATTAATGGTTTTCTTTCGTTTTTGATCTACTACAGAATATTTGTACAAAATCCCAGGCCAGGAAAATCACCTTCATGTTTTTATGTGTTTTATCCTCAGTTACTTTGACACAAAGGCATCTGCTGTGATGCTTACACCTTTGATAAAGTCTCACAAGTGTCAGCTTTCTTTTTATAGATATAAAAATATGGAAATGTACTGATGCATGATCTGAATTATAATTTTTCTGACTGTCTGAGGCAAAAATTCCCCGAATCAAATCGTGGATCGAATCAATTCGGGACCTTGTGAATCTGAATCGAATCCATTCTAGAGATCAGTTGAGGGGCTATTCCTGACACAAGTAGAGCCAAAGTGACATCAGTCAGACAATCCTTTAGGCCGATGCTGGCCTATCACAGTTATATACACCAATTAGGTGCAACATTATGACCACTGACAGGTGAAGTGAATAACACAATTTATCTCTTTATCATGGCACCTGTGCATGGTTTGGATGTTGTAGGGAGCAAGTGAACATTTTGTCGTTGATGTGCTAAGAGAAGGACAAAAGGAAAGATGAAGAATTTTAAGTTTGACAAAGTCCAAATTGTGGTGGCTAGACGACTGCAGCTCTTGTAGGATGTTCCCAGTCTACAATGGTCAGTATCAATCAACAAGGAGGGAATAGCAGTGAACCAGTGACAGGATCATGTGCGACCAAAGTTCACTGATGTTTGCGCAAAGTGAGGTCTGGCCTGTGTGGTCCAGTCTACTGTAGCTCAGAAATATGTCAGATTACACAGTTTATCGTCATTTGTTGTGCATGGG
>NW_005187417.1:1839168-1840333 GCF_000239375.1 Pundamilia nyererei
CATGCAGCTCTCCCCATCATGATGGTTTCAAATGCTCATAAGTGTTGAATTATATGGAAATAAATGATTGTTGATTGAGCATTTATACACCGAGTATTGTCCTTCCTTCAGCCCAAAGATTCAAAGAATTGGGAGATTTCAACAGGCTGCATAGCCTCAGACCAGTCAGGCTGTCCATGTCGACCCCTGCGTGCCATTGAAAATGCCAACAACGGTTTAATGACCATCAGACTGGACCACGGAACACAGGAAGTGGGTAGTTTGTTCTGATGAATCATGTTTTCTTTTACATCACCATGGATGGACAGGTGTGTGTGCATTACTTACCTGGGGAACACCTGGCACTATGGGAGGCAGTGTGATCCTTTGAATAACATACTGCTGCGAACACTTGCCATCCATGTGGATGTTACTTTAACATGTACTACCTGACTGCATGTACTACATGGTCTGCAGCACCCTTTCATGAAAACCGTATTCTCAGATAGATGTAGCCTCTTTCAGCAGGATAATACAATACAACTTTATTTATAGAGCACATTTAAAGACCGACAGTATACCAAAGTGCTTCACATAAAAGACAGAAAATAAGACATAAATATTATAGGACCCTAACAAAGTACCAAGTATGCTAACAGGTCAGTGTCACTAATACACAGGAATAGCATAAAATGCATAGCAAGTAAAACATATCAAAAGCAAAAAAAACAAAAGATATGTATGAAAGGTAAAATAGAGTAAGTTTAGGGATCATATACAGGCATTAATGAGAAGGCAAGGTTAAATAAATAGGTTGTTAACTGTGATTTAAATGATTGGAAAGAATCAGACGTGGATAGAAATAGGAAGGTTATTCCATAAATCTGGTGCAGCCAAGGCAAACGCACTGTCACCTCTACAGGGAGTGCAGAATTATTAGGAAAGTTGTATTTCTGAGGAATAATTTTATTATTGAACAACAACAACAACAACAACAACAACAACAACAACAACCACCATGTTCTCAATGAACCCAAAAAACTCATTAATATCTAAGCTGAATGTTTTTAGTTTGTTTTTAGTTTTAACTATTTTAGGGGGATATCTGTGTGTGCAGGTGACTATTACTGTGCATAATTATTAGGCAACTTAACAAAAAACAAATATATACCCATTTCAATTATTT
>NW_005187417.1:1842622-1865554 GCF_000239375.1 Pundamilia nyererei
AGGAGTAACTGAGTAGATGATTTTAGTGCTCTAGCGGGAATGTATGGACTAAGGAGTTCAATAAAAGGTAGCTTGTGGCTGTGTTGTTGATCATTTTAAAAGTAAGCAGCAGTATTTTAAACTGGATGCGGTATTTAATGGGTAGCCAGTGCAGGTCAGTTAGAACAGGGGTAATAGAGGCAAACCTCCCCGTGCTGCCGCGTTTTGAACAGTTTGCAGTTTATTAAGAAAGGGCAGAATGAAGACCGAAATAAAGGGAGTTGCAGTAGTCCAGCCTAAAGGTCACAAAGGCGTGAACAAGCTTTTCCAGGTCCTTATGCAGAACATAATGCCTAGCCTTAGAAATGAGACGTAGTTGGTAGAAACTAGATCTAACTACAGCGGACACTTGTTTATCAAATTTAAATGAGCTGTCCAGCAACACGCCCAAATTGCTAACAGTGTCAGAGAGGGAGCTGGCAAGGGAACCAAAGGCATCACGAAGTTGACCGCGAGGAATATTACTATCAAATACCACGATTTCAGTTTTCTTATCATTTAAGATAAGAGTCTCCTAAGAGCCATTCTTTGACCTCACACATGCACTCTCGAAAGCAGTGCAGAGACAGAGGAGGATCATCAGCTAGTTCAAAGTAGATCTGTATATCGTCAGCATAACAGTGAAAAGCGATATTGTATTTCTCAAAGATTGCGCCTAGAGGGAGAAAATATACAGCGAGACGAGAATAGGGCCCAGCACAGATCCTTGAGGCACGCCACAGCAGACAGGTGCAGCGGAGGAGGAACAGGTGCCCAGGTTAACAGAGAAGGACCTATTGGAGAGGTATGATTTAAACCAATCAAGGCGACACCTCTAATGCCTACAGTATGCTCAAGCCTCACTAATAAGATGTTGTGATCCACCATGTCAAAAGCAGAGGATAAACTTGAGGGGGTAGGGACAAATAAGTAAATACTTCAGCCTACTCCTTTTCAAACAAATAATGGAATGATATTTTGTAATGATTGTGAAGGCACATGTTTGAAATGTTTGAAATAAAATTGAACTGAACTGAACTAAATCCAATAGAACTAGGACCGCAGAGCGTCCAGTATCAGCAATTAGAAGAAGATCATTAAGGACCCTAAGCAACGCTGTTTCAGTGCTGTGACGTGGTTTAAAGGCAGACTGGAATTTATCAATAATGTCATTCACATCCAAATAAGCCTGGAGTTGTAAAAGAACCATCCTCTCAAGAATTGTATACAGGAACGGGAGCTTAGAGGTCAGTCTGGATAATGCGCCCTCCATCAAAACAATAATGATTCAGAGATGGTTTTAGGAGCACAACAATGAGTTTGAGGTGTTGTCCTGGCCTCCAAGTTCTCCAGATCTCTGTCCAATCAAGCATTTGTGGGATGTGCTGGACAAACAAGTTTGCTCCATGGAGGCATCACTTTGCATCTTAAAGGATCTGTTGCTAACATCTTGGTGCCAGATATCACAGCACACTGCCAGGGTTCTAGTGGAGTCAACAGGTCAGAGGCATGGACTTTTTGGTAGCAAAAGGGGAACCAACATAATGTTAGACACGGGGCAGTTATTGTGTTATTCTGAAATGTTACCCTTTTGTTTGAGACAGCTGTCATTGCCACTTCAAAATCAACTAAAATTAACTAATGTTATACCTTGTAGTGATGTTAGCAAGCTACTCATTACCCATCCTAATATTTCAATCCGCATCCTCTCAAGAAAAGATAATGTTAATAATTTAAATAAACTGTCTGCCACCATTATGGTAGTGATTGAAAACAACTTTAATAACTTTCAAACCTTAACGAAAAAGGAGCTTATGTATGGTAACGTGACATCCCCAATTGCAAGATGTTGACCAAGCATCTACCCACTCCACAGGAAAAGATCTCCTACCCTCCTCTGTCCTTCAACCATTCAGCGTTCCTGTGTCTGCACAGTATTAGGCAAGTGGTTTAATCTTATAGTTTATTGGTATATATAATTTATATCAGCTGAAACATTGCCCCGAATAGTGACTATTCGAAAAAGAAAGAAAACAAAAAACAAAAACAAACTTAAATTCTTAGCCATTCTCACTCCAAATACAAACATCCCATTGTTCTTGCTGACAGAAAACAAATTCTAGTGGGAAAATACTCAATCTTGGCACAAATATACTATCAAACTGGCTTCTGTCTTTGCAGAGGTGCAAAGTAATGTTTGGCAATTTGCAGGTCGTAGTAGCGCCCCAATTTTAACCGCAAAGTGAAGTAGGAGGTGAAACAGAACTACTCAAGTTGAAATGAAGAACGCAACATGCCGCCTGACAGCAGGAATGCTACATCAGGCTCCAGATTTATTAAATTATTGATAAGAACCAATTGCTGTGGCAGGATATTGCTGTATTTGCATACAACCTCAATTTTTCTTAGATTATGATTAATATATTGTTGTTTACACTTAGCCTTCTGCAATAATAATTATTTCACTCTAAGTGAAGTGTGCTGTTCATATTTAACTACATATCTACTATTTATTATGGCTAAGACTCCGTGATATGACTGAATCATTACCATGACCTTAAAGACAATTTTCTGATATATAGCACCATGAAAGAAACACAGTAAGCAATTATGCTTCACAGATTTATTTCTTGCAAGCTTGCAGGGAGGTCATTTGATTCATAACCACAGCAGCTTGCACTTAAGCTTGGGAGAATACAAACTTGCAGTAAGCACAGATGTCCAAGCAAGCAAGCAAGCAAGCAAGCAAGCACGCACGCACGCACACACACAGAGTGATATTTCTGTGAATACCCTACATCCACTGCTGCGGGTTACATTCATTATTAATAGGCTTCAATTAGTTTGTAATCTGCTTCTTCCTTTTACAGCAAAGATTCAGGCTGCTTAGCTGTCAAATACAGACTCTGAAAACATTGAAGAATAAATAAAATTAAGCATAAAACATTTAAAACATTGTGATGTATCAGAATGTGAATATCATGTCTGCCAAAGGTTCACAAAAAACAAAGTGATGTTTTGTTTTTGTTCTTATTCTAAACCAAGAGCAATTTTCCAGCTAGAACCAGCACCACATTGCACTGATCCATCAGGATGACTTGCTTCCCAGCTTATCAGTTCCTTTCATCAATGCTCGTATGTTTTTCAAACAAGTTGCCATCACAAAAATAACAATGTCAGACTCAAAGCAAGTTTTTTTTGCACACCCGAGTTACCTATATGCTTTTTTCCTACTCCATTTATGAACTTCGTTCTGATTCAAAGATGGTTGGCTTGAGGCTGAAAATCTGTGTAGACCTACTTTTTTCTACATTTAAAGCTGAATAGGAATCACTAGTGAAACTGATAAAGAAAGAAACCTAAAGAGAATTGATACTAGCACTGGTATGGGGAAAAAAAAAAAAAAGTCCTGTTTAAGGTAGCCTTAAATTAAAATGTATATTAATTATCTTAGTTTATTAGCCAGTAGGTTAGCCAAACATCCAAATTTCGCTTTTGTGGATAGTTGAATCAAACTATATTTATGTGCATGCTTCATGTCAAGGGGTTTGTCTTTCAGCATTGATGTTATCTCTTATCACAGGAAACTAAAGCTGAGCTGCTGTTCAAACAGCACATCCACCGACAAAAGGCGCAAACAGAATTAAGCATTAATGTGACGTAGGCCACACTGGGACATGAATTATGGTTAATAACATTCACATAAAATAACAAACTAACCATTTTGAGACTTTTTTTTTGATAAAACATGTTAGCCTAACAGCAGGTTACAAATAAACATATTAGCCAACTTAGTGGTTTCTTTGGATGATTCGCTTTGATGCAACTGTCTTCTGATTGGATGCCACTCGCAACAAAACATCACAATCTAAGGAATGTGTGGCTTTTGTGTTCATGGCCTGAGCCGTGATGGACATTTAACGTTGTACAAATGTTGTCACTTATGAGGACTAAAAATTCAGATTTCATAAAACAGAATCTTCAGCAGGCCATATTTACAGTCTCTTCTATAGCAAATTATTTTCTGGAAAAATGCCTCATAAATTCCAGCAAGTGTTTAAGACATTAACAAGTAGGCTGTAATAGGCAAGGTGACAGTGTGAAAGGTGAAGATTTAACTAGCACCTTGTTCAGTTGTTTTTGTTTTTGTTTTGTTTTTTAAACTACATAATTTATTCTGGTGCCAGTATGCATGAAGCAAAAACAATAGGTAGCAATGAATTTAATTTCTTCTTCATAAGCTTGGTTTGTTGACTAATGAGAAGGAAAATCGGCTCCAGTTAAAATTTCAAGGCAATTCTTGGACGATTTAGACATTTTACATTCTACACTCATTTTTAATCATCTTCTGGCTCAATTTAGCTGTGTCATTAAAGAAAGATAAATCCAAATTTTCAGAAGTGTCCTACTGAAGTGCCAAAACTGACATCTTTTCCTCCCACATAGTCACAAGGGGGGAAAGACAGAGGGAGAGAGAGAAGAAAAAAAGAAAAAAGAAAAAAAAAAGAAAGAAAGAAAAAAAAGAAAGAAAAAAAGATGGCACCCAATCACAAAATGTCAAAGCAGTAGAGTTTAATAAAGAACCACTCTGCAGGCCTGACTTCTGCCTGTCAAAGTGGAGAGAGCAGGGAGGCAAAATATTAAAAAAAAAAAAAATAAAAAAACAAGTGCAGAAAAATCAAAATGTCAAGGTTTCCCCCAAAACAAGAGGACATTAAAAATGCTTTCTAGGCCTTCTGCTTCCAGGTGCCCACAACGCTGAGTCAAAGTCTGATTGGTGCAAAGACTAAAGGGGAAAAAAAAGAAAAGAAAAAAAAAATCCCTACCTGCCAAGCATGCTATAGGAAGAAAAAGGAAAAAAACAAAAAAAAAAACGAAGCCCTTGTTTGACAGACAGGCGTGTATAGGAAGAAGAACAGAAAAGAGAAAGGCAGAGGAGGGTTGTCAGAGGATAATTTAGCCTCAGACTTTCAAGCAGCAAATCAACACAGTCTATCACATGAAAGACATAAAGAAGCAAAGAAAGAACAAATGAAAGAGACAAAGAAAAGTGGAGATTGTGTTTAGTCCCACGAGCATCCTTGGCAGTGCCACATTTCTCCTTTCTTTATGGTTTATTAATTCATGGTCAGTTGATCTACCAAAAAATAAATAAATAAATAAAATAAAAAAATGACCTCAGCTCTCTGGCTCCCTTGTTGATTATGATGCTTTCATCTTCTAATAAGTATTAAATAATGTTCACATGTGCAGTGATTATTATGAAACATAATAAGCAGCAAGCAGCGTGAGGTCTAAAAAAAGAAGTGCTGCTCTGAATATAAAACATGGACATAGGCTCTTTCTGAAGACTGAGCACATTCACTCTAATGGCCAGCAGGAGGCGACTCCTTGGCTACATCCCTAGGTGCACAGGTATTTTGGCAAACCTAGCCTTTTCTATGCATTTTGGCTTTCGTCCACACATAAACAGCTTTTTGGATGACTCAAAACTGAGCTTCTGGAAGAACTCCTTCAAAAGTGAAGACTTTAGAAAACAAACAAACATGTTTTTGCATTTACATGCAGACAACATCAAAGGTGTTCTAGCAAAAGTCACTGGTGTTCATCTTTATCTTCAATTCACGTCAGACTGTGTGCCATATAATTGTTTGTTGCACTACATTTCTTCAAGGTTAGGCTTATATTGCCACCTGTTGCTTTGGAGATGTTTTTTAGATGAACTTTGGGGGGGGAATGACCTTTCTTGTGATCTGTGACCTTAGCAGAAGCATTTGGGCTGGGTTTATGATCTTTATCAATGGTTTCATATCACAGTCTATTTAATAAGATATGACTTTCATTTTGGACTGAAGCTTTACCTACATATCGTTAGCTTCATAGCATAAGTGCCTAAGTCATTTTTTTGTGATGACATAGGCAGACGGACAGGATGATGCAGCAGTGGTAGGGGAGTAAAGTTAGGCAAAAATCTCAATGTGACCAAAAAATGACTTAGGCACTTATGCTATGAAGCTAACGATATGTGGTTGCAGTACTGTCACAATGCCACAGCTACAATGGCTTCATGGTGTTATGCTTAAGCCCTGAATGTCTTCATCTTTAAATTAATGCTAGAAGTATTAATTATTGTTTAACCTGCAAAATTATTTCACAATTAATTGAATAATCAGCCAAAATTAGCGAGATGCTACCTGGTCTCATGGGTGGAAGCCACAACGCAAGCTCAGAGAAACAACACCTATACAGGGAGTGCAGAATTATTAGGCAACTTAAAAAAAAACAAAATATATACCCATTTCAATTATTTATTTTTACCAGTGAAACCAATATAACATCTCCACATTCACAAATATACATTTCTGACATTCAAAAACAAATCAGCGACCAATATAGCCACCTTTCTTTGCAAGGACACTCAAAAGCCTGCCATCCATGGATTCTGTCAGTGTTTTGATCTGTTCACCATCAACATTGCGTGCAGCAGCAACCAAAGCCTCCCAGACACTGTTCAGAGAGGTGGACTGTTTTCCCTCCTTGTAAATCTCACATTTGATGATGGACCACAGGTTCTCAATGGGGTTCAGATCAGGTGAACAAGGAGGCCATGTCATTAGTTTTTCTTCTTTCATACCCTTTCTTGCCAGCCACGCTGTGGAGTACTTGGACGCGTGTGATGGAGCATTGTCCTGCATGAAAATCATGTTTTTCTTGAAGGATGCAGACTTCTTCCTGTACCACTGCTTGAAGGTGTCTTCCAGAAACTGGCAGTAGGACTGGGAGTTGAGCTTGACTCCATCCTCAACCCGAAAAGGCCCCACAAGCTCATCTTTGATGATACCAGCCCAAACCAGTACTCCACCTCCACCTTGCTGGCGTCTGAGTCGGACTGGAGCTCTCTGCCCTTTACCAATCCAGCCACGGGCCCATCCATCTGGCCCATCAAGACTCACTCTCATTTCATCAGTCCATAAAACCTTAGAAAAACCAGTCTTGAGATATTTCTTGGCCCAGTCTTGACGTTTCAGCTTGTGTGTCTTGTTCAGTGGTGGTCGTCTTTCAGCCTTTCTTACCTTGGCCATGTCTCTGAGTATTGCACACCTTGTGCTTTTGGGCACTCCAGTGATGTTGCAGCTCTGAAATATGGCCAAACTGGTGGCAAGTGGCATCTTGGCAGCTGCACGCTTGACTTTTCTTAGTTCATGGGCAGTTATTTGGCGCCTTGGTTTTTCCACACGCTTCTTGCGACCCCGTTGACTATTTTGAATGAAACGCTTGATTGTTCGATCATCACGCTTCAGAAGCTTTGCAATTTTGAGACTGCTGCATCCCTCTGCAAGATATCGCACTACTTTTGACTTTTCTGAGCCTGTCAAGTCCTTCTTTTGACCCATTTTGCCAAAGGAAAGGAAGTTGCCTAATAATTATGCACACCTGATATAGGGTGTTGATGTCATTAGACCACACCCCTTCTCATTACAGAGATGCACATGTGCTGCCTCTTGGCCAGGACTCCCTTGAAAAAGAGGTCTTTGATCTCAACGGGACATTCCTGGTTAAATAAAAAAAATAAAAACATCACCTAATATGCTTAATTGGTAGTAGGCTTTCGAGCCTATACAGCTTGGAGTAAGACAACATGCATGAAGAGGATGATGTGGACAAAATACTCATTTGCCTAATAATTCTGCACTCCCTGTATATCATGCGTAAGCCTCAGAGAACCATAGTGCCTCTTTAGTATAAGAATCGATGTTAGTCACAATCATTAAAAACGGCAGTACCCAGCAAGGAGTTCCCCATCATGAGAAGTTGTAATCCTGGTATTTATGAGCAAGGATAAAAGTGGCAGCTGCAAGGAGAAAATGTACCGCCGAGCTGATTTACTGTCCAGAAGAACAGTCTTCATTATTGATTCTTCTGTGCTTTCAGATCCTGCAGTCAGCCAAAGATTTCCTGTTCTTACCCTTTCAGTCTGTACAGCCTCCATCTCTCTGCCTAAAGCAGAGAAAAACTTTTTTTGGGCTGTATTTTAATGTGTTAGGAGGAGAGCTGACCAGCAAGTCAGTCCGGCACTAAACACTGTCACCAATAATTCAGCTTTTGCAGTCAGGACCATATATTTGGACGATGGCAATAGTTCCAGATTTTGACCTCTTTACACCACCGTGAAAATTGGATAAAAATTGAGCAACTAAGATGTGACTGAAGAAAAGTCATAACCCTGAAAAGTAAACTGAAAACTGATAAGTGTTACAGCCAGATGTGGCCTGCTCTCTATTCATTTAGAGGAAATTAAGGAGATAAAAATCGCATCTGGAACCTTTAAGTGTTGAATCTGTATCAGATCGCTGTTCATCTCAATAGAGAAGACTCACAGGTTCCACACTTAAGAAAATAAACCTTGCAGCAGTTTGTGCAGTTACTTAAATTTTTCTGGTGAGGACAATATTGTAAAAAAATGTTTTTTTAAAAATAGCATTGTTCAGATATTATGAGATTCTTTGTATGTATGGTAGTCCATGTTTGGCATCCCATGCCTTTGAAATCCTCCTCTCTCATCCTGTTTATCCAGCTGTAAATTATACAGACTGACTGGCTGAACCGAGTGAGACCCTTGAGATCAAATCGTTAACCTGAATGTGTCACAGCATCTTTATCCTCAAACCAAAATACAACTCGAAAAACTACAGAGAGCTTAACTATACACAGGTTTGTGACTGGTCGCTGGCACCAGTTTTCATTATTAACCAATTTACTGTTTTCTCTTTCATTTGTAAAGGCAATTTACCAGTTATTAAACTAACTGCATCAGTTAACAGTCTAATAACTGTGTTGATAATTGTAAAAATATGGCATTGTAGGGAGCGCTGTTTTGAATTTAATCAAGTGAGCTCAGTCAGTCACAAGAGAGAGAGGAAAAAAAATTTAAAAATTAAAAATAAAAAATAAAAAAGGGAAATTTTACATTTCGAGGATGTTTTGAACCAAAAAGCAGATGTCTACATTCACTTGGGTCCCTGACAGCTGCTAAACAGTCACAATACAACAGCTGGAACAAATTTTAAAGTATAGCACATCCAACTCATGTCTTAATGGAAGACACATTAAACATTTGTTAATATGTCACCAAAGTAAAAACCAGCCTTCAGTTACTGATAATATTTCTCTGTGATAAAGCTATGAATACAGTAGGGGTGGGCGTTATAAATGGTATATGGTAGAAACAATATAAATTTGGCCAACGGTAGAGATTTTGACTATACCACTCTACCAGAAGCCTTGGATGAACCGGGATGTTCGTCTCCTCCTGAAAGCCCGCAAAACCGCCTTTAGGTCAGGAGATGCACACGCCTACAGTACAGCTAGGGCTAAGCTAAAGAGGGGTATCAAAAAAGCCAAACGCTATTACGAAAAGAAGGTAGAAGAAGACTTCTCCAACTCCCGACGCATGTGCCAAGGACTCCAGACCATTACAGACTACAGGACCACCAAACCCTCCCCCGCATCCTCTGATGTCTCCTTCCTCAACGAGCTCAACAACTTTTATGCTTGTTTTGAGCGAGGGAATTCCAACAACTACAACCAAAGCAGACGTGACGCTGGACCACCACCCACTGACTCTCTCCCCCACTGATGTAGGAGTGGTGCTGAGCAGGATCAATGTCCACAAGGCTGTAGGTCCTGACGGCATCCCTGGGCGTGTTCTCAGAGCGTGTTCTCAGAGCGTGTTCTGGGGAGCTTGCAGGAGTGCTCACAGACATATTCAACCTGTCCTTGGCCCAAGCTGTGGTACCGGCCTGCTTCAAATCCACCTCCATCGTCCCGATACCCAAAAATTCCAACCCATCTTGCCTCAATGACTACCGCCCAGTAGCACTCACCCCCATCATCACTAAGTGCTTAGAGTAGCTGGTCCTAGCACACTTCAAATCCTGTCTCCCCCCACCAATTCGCATACCGCCAGAACAGGAGCACAGAGGATGCAGTCTCCATCGCACTGCACTCTGTCCTCTCACACCTGGACAACAACAACACCTACGCCAGAATGCTGTTTATAGACTTCATTTCAGCATTCAATACAATCCTCCCCTCACAACTCATCAGGAAACTGACAGACCTAGGCATCAGTTCCCTCATGTGTAACCGGCCCCAACATGTCCGGCTGGATAACCACTGCTCATCTACAATCACAATGAACACCGGTGTACCACAAGGCTGTGTGATGAGCCCTTTCCTCTACTCCCTATTTACCCATGACTGCAGACCTGCCGATGGTTCCAACACCATCATTAAGTTTGTAGATGACACCACGGTGATTGGCTTCATCAGTGACAACGATGAGGCCGCCTACAGGGAGGAGGTGGATCATCTGGCTGAGTGGTGCGACACAAACAACCTGCTGCTCAACACCGAGAAGACCAAGGAGCTCATCGTGGACTACAGGAGGAATGCTGACCCACATCCACCCATCCACATTAAGGGGACGGCTGTGGAGCGTGTGAGCAGCTTCAAGTTCCTGGGTGTCCACATCTCCGAGGATCTCATCTGGATGACCAACTGCTCCAAGCTGGTCAAGAAGGCTCACCAGTGCCTCTTCTTCCTGAGGAAGAACCACCTGTCCACAGACATCCTGGTGAACTTCTATTGTTGCACCATCGAGAGCATCCTGACCAACTGTATAACAGTGGTACGGGAACTGCTCTGCCTCAGACCGGAAGGCGTTGCAGAGGGTCGTGAAAACTGCCCAGCGCATCGCCGGGCAGGGATAGCTCAGTAGGTAGAGTGGTGGCCCCATGATCGGAAGGTCGGGGGTTCGACTCCACTGAACGGCTACCCTGAGGTACCCCTGAGCAAGGTACCGTCCCTACACACTGCTCCCCGGGCGCTGCACTGGTGGCTGCCCACTGCTTCACTGGGTGAATGGGTTAAATGCAGAGGAACTATTTCCCTATGGGGACTAACACGCACACTTTACACTTTACACTTCCTGCCATAAAGGAAATCTACAGGAAGCTGTGTCTGAAAAGGGCTGGGAAAATCATCAGAGACCCCAGTCACCCATCACATGGACTCTTCACCCTCCTGCCCTCTGGGAGGCGCTACAGGAGCCTCCGGACTAAGACCACCAGGTACCGGAACAGCTTCTTCCCCACAGCTGTCAGACTCCTGAACTCTGCCTCCTGACATCTGACCCACGTTAACACATGGACTGGACATACACACACCCACAATGGACAACTGTACCCTCAAACACACAATAATAACATGGACTGAACCACCACCAGCACTTTATATAGCCTCTGTAGAAATTATCCACATATCTCACTTATCTTAACTGTCATTGTAACATACCTATAACAGACCCATTTCTGTAATATATCTATATACCAATATCATTGCTAATATATATTTTGTAATATATCTATATCATGGCTAAAGCACTTCTGGATGGATGCAAACTGCATTTCGTTGTCTTGTACTTGTGACGTGTGCAATGACAATAAAGTTGAATTCTATTCTATCCTACCACAATAGCGCATGTTGATGGTGTCATCAAGCTGCACCTGTTTTGGTCGAAAGCATTGCAGCGGCTGCAAACAACATCTGCAAATTATGCCGGACGACAGTAATAGCAAAGAGATGAAGCACTTTTGGAATATGGGGAAAGCCAAAAACTGCCCTTTCTCCACTTCCGTACCATTGATTCATTAAAGCTGAATTCTCTCGCAGCTGCTCTATTCCCATGTTGCAATATTATTAATGACAAACCTCGTATTGTGGATGGATTATCTCAGTTGTTCTCCTGACTGAAGTTTGGTCAGTTTATAGCATCCTGCCATGCAATTGCATTTGCTACCAGAAACCCTCACGTTAACCTTTAGCGAGTGGAAAAAAGTTAGCGTTCATCCTCCAGTTGCACTGTGCTAATGTTATACCAACATAGCTGTTTTGCTAGCGATCACGTAGCACATCATTATATACCAGCTAGTCCAACTTCAATAACCCTACAAAAGTCACTGCTGTTTAGTTTCCTGCCTTCATTAATGTCGGAAGTGATAGCAGAGCTGTACTTTAATT
Source organism: Pundamilia nyererei (assembly GCF_000239375.1). Taxonomy (NCBI): domain Eukaryota; kingdom Metazoa; phylum Chordata; class Actinopteri; order Cichliformes; family Cichlidae; genus Pundamilia; species Pundamilia nyererei. The sequence goes on from NW_005187417.1 coordinate 1,854,722, forward strand.
TTTTTCAGAAATCTCTCAGTCAGAACATGGCATATCATGTTTAGATGGAAACTAGCGAGCTAACTTCCTGTTAACTTCTAACTCTGTTAAATTTAATAACTTCTTTTGTCATGCATCCGTGGATATTAAACTTAATTGTTACACCTGGTAAAGCAGCAACACTGATCATTTTATTAAAGATGAAAGAATTTAGACAGTTTTTAACTCTCAGTGATGCTTCAGTGTTCGTTTGACTTTGGGACTTGAAGCGGACGGAGCTTTGGACCCAGATTACTCCACAAGGCTCCTGACTACGGCAGCCGTAATGCTCCGGAAATCCATCAAACGGTGCGGCTTTCAGATTTCTGCGCGCCCTGTACTACAGTAAGCGCAACCAGAATTCATACATAAGGCACTGTCGACTTTGAGAAAATGGGGAAAAAGTAAATAAATAAATTTTTTTTTTTAAAGTGTTATACAAAAGAAAAGACTATCGCGATATATATCGTTACTGCACACGCTTCAAATTATACCGTGATATGGATTTTAGGCCATATCGCCCAGCCCTAGAATACAGTCATTAAAACACCCAAGCAGAAAGATTAATCGCGTGTACGGCTTTAACAAACTATTAATTCAATTTCTGAATATTTTGATTTGTGTTTAATATGTGAACATTTTCAGTCTGTTTCAAACCACAGATCGGTGTTTAAACTCACCAGCATTTAAAATAATGGTCATGCCAACCAATATTAGCACTACTAAAACATCAAGCTAAAGAGCTAATGATTTAAAAAAAAAAAAAAAAAAAAAAAAGGGGGAAACTTAAATATTAGCAATATTAGCATAAGCGGTTTCCTATTCAGTAAAATACACTTGATTTACTTAATTATCAATTAGATTTCTCAACACACAGCAATTTGGTGTTTTTGAGACACTGAAAACACAGAACTGTTTATACCAAGGTTAAGTAAAGCTAAACTAAAAACTAAAACTAGATGTGACAACACAAGTCACAAGTTTAGTAAACTAAAATAAGAGATTTTAAATGAAAAATAGACGTCGTCACCGAAAAAAAAAGTGAAACTGAAATGATTTTGTGAACTTGAAAAACTAAATTAAAAATCAGTCAATGAAAAACAAAATTTTAAATAATTTATGAAGCTTTAAGCAGACAACCATTGGATAGGTTTAATGGGAGACAAGCATTTGTTTGTGTGTGCGCGCATGTGTGTGAGTGTTACCTCTTGACAACTTTCTTGCCACATTTGCCATTTTGCTTTGCCTTAATCCTCGAAACTTTGAGCCATCACCGATTCATGGATCCAGATAACACATTTTTCAGGCTGGCTGATCATTTCGATGATCATTTTGGTGGCATCTTCTTCAGTGGTTTTCTACACATTTTGTGCCCAAGCCACACCAAAGGGAAAGCCAAATGGCTTTTAGGCGTACTTTTTCAAATCTGCGCTTCACTGGTATCGAAATCGCCTGCATCAGCCTTATCAGACACTTTCACATAAAGCTGCCTCAACATTCTTTTAGGGTTTTACTCAGTAGGGATGTTTGGGTTCCTAGTGCCTCTTCAGTTTGCATCCTACCATGATACCATCAGCTCCTCTCAGCAGATGATACACTTGGGCTGAGAGCTTTTGACTTCCAATAGACCAGTAGCTTCACAATGTTTTTTACTGACGGTTTGATTTTCCACTCATACATTTTCTATCCTCATGACCATCTCTCAGGGTCTTGATGTGTCACACTTTAATATTTTCGCCTCTTGAGTCACTGCACAAAAGAACATAGGTTCCTTATGACAAGGTTTTTTTCTTTAACAGCTTGCAGGCTATTAACAAACGAGTGCCTGCAAAATACAGTACAGTAAATAAAAAGTTACTTCATAACATTTTGTGCAATAATGTATGACAAAATCCCACGGTACACCTGGACTCGCGTCAAGGCAGACTAGTGTGCCATAACACTCCATTTGGGAACTGTTGTTGTACAACAATTTAAATGCCTTTTGAGTCAGTAATTAAAAGATAAAAATGTATACAGTGAAGGCAGGTTCGGCATCCCAAGGATATTTAACAGTAATCACTTTCAGCCCTGTGCAATCTGCACCTCAAGCCTTGCAGCCCTTTGGTGTGAGTCATTTAGTCTCTGATATGCAGCAGATGACTTATGCAAAGGAAGGTCCAGAGAACAAACTGGAATTCTAAAGTAAAAATAAAACTGAAGTGCTTCTGCGCATCATAAGCACATAAATTTGTGATAAATCACAGAGATACACTTAATTATCCATGACAGGTCTGGTGTGCCAGTCAGCTCTTTAACGCTGTAAAATAAACGTGGGATCTTTGGATCCAGCCAGCAATTGAGCTTCAACTCAACTCGATTATTTCTGCCAGGAAACATTTGTATAACTAAAAGTTAATTCTCCTGACAGACCATACTCTCAGGAAAGCCAACACGCAGACACCATGCTCGACCTGAAGAGGAGTGTTTCTGCAGCAAGGCCCTTGCTATCAAGTGGAAATCTTATCTATGCATTAATCATCTTAGGAAGGCTGAATCCTGCTGTTTCTGGTCGATACACTGCAGGTGGGTGGCAGGAGGAAGAAGAGGAGGAGAGGGAGGGAGTGACAGAGAGCCAGAAGGAAAGGGCAGAGTGGTTAGGGAGACTGTCTTGGAGGCAAAAGGTCACTGTGAATCATCACAGCAAAACACCTAACGTGAGCGCCTCTATTCTTCCCGGATAAACCTCAAAGGTACCAACTGCATTTTCAGACTTTAGAACGGAAGCTGCCAATACAACTCGGGAAATGGCATGAAACTTCCATAAGCCTGTATATCTTGAAATCGGTCTAATCCAACTGTGATTCCATATGATTGTTACCTCAGACCAGCAACACAGAAATTATGGAGGACCAGAGAAAACTGTTAGCCCTCAAGTTTTTTCAAAAGCAGGACAAACTGTAAGCTTCCACAGAAAACCCATCCAAGCACAAAGAACACAACAGATAGAAAGAAAGATCCAATATTTAAGTGCCTTAAACCAGCACTGCTTTTAACTGACACCAGGTGGCAATGCCTGTGGTTGGAAAGCAATTTCTGGTGCTATTAAAGCCTACAGGGAAACTGCTTTGACCTCATTGACTCTCTTGACTGCTGGTTGGCACTGTGCTGCCTCTTCAAATCTTAAATCTTAAAGTAGAGTTAGGAGTGAGAGATCCAGATCATGGAACCTGCAGATCTCTGCGATACCGCATCTTTGGTAAAACTGAAGATTTTGAGCGCCTGGGAATGAGAATAGTTTGATGTTGCATGAACCATAAAACAGCATTTATAGCCCAGCCTAGTTTGCAATGCACATTTCAGATGAGACTTTAAAATAAAGAGAAGTTAATGAAGGAGAGTACAAAACACAAACATGAAAAGCCTGATTATTTATGACTTAACCCACTTTAAAAGCATTTCTGCTTCAGATTCAGTTGGGATACTTTGTGAGTTTGCCCAGGTAAGAGAAACCATTTGTCCAAATTAGGATTTATTGACACCTTAAAAATTCCCACTGGACACTCCTCATGTTACTGACCCAGAAACTGTGATTAACAGGTGAGCAACCAGGTCACTGACAAGATGAATTTAAAGGTTTCTGCACACAAATCTACAGACCTCTATGCTTCAGATGCATTACTATACTTAGAAAAATAACACTATGCGTGTGTCCACAGAGAGTGTCAAATGGATTCGGGCTGGTTGATATGTTTAAGTTTTCCAGTCAGCTGCTGCGATCCCAATATCCAGAGATTACGACCATTTTTCAAAGACGACAACCACGGAAAAAACTTTATGGTACAAAAACATCTAATGTCACCAGTTTAGGATTATTATACACAGACCTAACCAAAGCACTCAGAAGGATGCCTTACAACCTCGAAATAATCAAGTGGCAACAGCACAGGCTTTTAAATGGAGAGGAAGTACAACCACACAGTTTTCTAAAATTGTTCTCAAACAAGAACTTTTCAGAAACGCTCACATTTTCTATTAAATGTTACCTGCTATTTATTTAGCAGGCTGAATTCTGAAAAGGTCAGGCCATTAAATACAATAGGAAAAAAAATAACCAAGCCTGCTGCTAGCAGCAGATAGCTTCACCGAAAAGTGTTCAACCCTAGCACTGAGTCTCATGGTGACAAAATGTCATGTCATGTGAGCTTCTTTAAGACAATGAAATGTGATGAGATTCTCTCTCTTACCTTTATTGTGACCTCATGTCTAAAGTCTGAATTGTTCATTTAAATCTTTATAACTGGATGATCGTCATAGATGCTGCTTGTGATCAAGAGGTTACGCCACAACTCGATAATGGAGCATGAAATAACAAGATGCCTCTAAACGCATGCAAGTTTGCTTTTACAACTCAGATGATCAATCTTTATATTTAACTCATTAGCTTCTGTCACAGACGAATTGCTGCACAAACGTGAAGTGTAACGCACGGGCTGTCATGTCATCTTCCCATGAACTGTAAAAGAGCCCCGTTTTACTCCTATCCAGTAAATGGAATTTAACCATGTCCCATCTCAGAGCCTCCCTTTATAGAAGTATATTTCATGCACCCACATGTCACACTGTGGCTCTGTGACTCACAGCTGATCTGGGGTCACATTTAGGGATTAATATTCAGTGAAATTCTACACGTAATTTACATTGCACATTTTACCCCTCAGCTGAATTACTGAAATCTAAGAAGGATTTTTAGCTAACAGACATACACAGGCATTGCTTGGCTTTGTTGAAGATTAAAAATTCACTGACCAGTTTTTCTGTATCAGTAGTTCACATCACAGCAGACCTGACAGCACAAGCAAAGAGCAACTTTTCCCTTCGCCTCATTCGTCTTTATTAATTTGTCTTTTTATGAAATTTGACCAAATGAATAGCAACTCTAAGGAAGCCGAGGCCTTTAGTGTGCACACTAACACCAGCACAGATAACAGGCCGGCAAGTCAGATGTTATTTGTAATTTCCATTATGAGCCTATCAGCAAGAAATCAGCTTGGATTCACTCTGCAGAAACAATAAAGCTGCCAGCAGCTCGGGGGATGCCGACCGCATTACCCATCCAATAAAGGCTGCTTCCGCTAATTACCTCTGCTCCTTCCATCTTTGTTTACAAACTGATTTATGAGTCAACAAAGACTCCAAGAAGAAAATACTCATTACTGTCACACCTCCTCATCTGTGTGTGGACATGAAATATCATTTTCAAATTAGGTGAATTTACCTGGATTTAAAGCAAATGAAAAAATTGTAATTGTTTGCATAGGCCAGCAAGACTTCTATTCCCTTTACCTTATTTAAATTATGCACATTGACAATGAGTAGGAGAGTCATTTTCATATTTTTGTTTAATAAGAAGATCTCCATTTGAGCCCTGGGAAGAGAAATGAATCTTTTGGGGGTTGCATCAGGAAGGCGGAGGGTATAAAAGTCTGCATAATCAAAAATGCGGAGCCACCCACTGTGGGGACCCCTTGTGAATAGAGTACCCACTGAAAGTGGCTTCTAAATTATAGTAAAACTGAATATTAATTACCTCACCGGGACGTTTAACGCAGTTTGTCTGCGCTTGATTATGATGATATTGTTTCTATGCATGCTTCCATATCGACATTGAAACCTCGAGTCTGTTTCACAATGCATTGCAATTCATCACAGGTGGTTCTTTTCATACTCACCATTGTATCTTTTATGAAGAAGTGGGATGATGCTCCCTAGCAAACTGAAGAGAGGGTGCTTGTCTGCTTACCAGAGGGGCCGATGGCGCGATATGGCAGCCTCGCTTCTGTCAGTCTGCCCCAGGGCAGCTGTGGCTACAACTGTAGCTACCTCCACCAGTGCGTGAATGTGAGAGTGAATGAATAATGGAATTGTAAAGCGCTTTGGGTGCCTTGAAAAGCGCTATATAAATCCAATCCATTATTATTATTATTATTATTATTACCTCAACTCCTTGACTGAATTTAAATAAAGTACCTACAATGTCAGGTTTCAGGACATTTAAACATCATCTGTAGCTCGTGTTCACACTGAGCTTGGGAAAACTGGATTCAGATTCATTGCTGCCTATAAATGGAACAAGCTCCAAAGAACTATTAAGCTGCATTCTCTGTAGGGTTTTACGTTTGTCTATCTGCAACTGTTCTTGTACGAGTTGGTCTTCATTTGTGTGTATAATGCATTTGTCCCTTAACTGTGCAGCTCTTTGTGTCAGTTTTTGAATGTTGCATGTGTATGTTTGTATGCAGTCCTCTCTTGAAAAAGAGATCTCAATCTTAGTTAGCTTACCTGTTAGGATTTAATAATAAAAGGCTAACCTTTATGTTTAAATTCCATTATGGAAAAAGAGAAATTTTACACAGAAGATAAAAGGTAAATGGACTGGTACTTATACATCACCTTGCTACTCTTGATCCCTTTGAGGCACTTTCTTACTACATGCATGATTACAGTGCAGCAGGCCAAAGGTAGGAGTACACTTTAGTTGAGGTCGCCAGTCGATCACACGCTGATATAATTCCCATAAAAATTTCTGATACCGATTCCTGCTGAGACTGTTGTTCTTCAGCTACAAGGGTACAATTAGATTTAAAGAAACACATTTCTAAATAATATTTCAGGGAGACAGAGGAGATGCAAACACATAACCTTCCAGTTAATAATGGCTGTTCCATGTTGATTCTAACAGGTAAATAATGCCAGGTTATCTTATACTTTCTGATTTTAGCTCATATTAATTTAAGGCCACCCTTACCTCTGACTGAGTGCCCTTGGCAAACAGAAGGTTTGAACAGCAGGTGGGTGAGGTTTCTGTGCTTACAGCCAAAAGTGACATCATACAGAGCCAAGAATAATTCATTAAAATAAACTTTCGGAAACAGAGTCTTCTATGCAGGCTACACCAAACTGTGGTTCGCTTTCTGGTGGCTTCAGCAGGCCACTGCTTTGTGGGAAAAAGAAAACAAACCCCACACATGAAAAGGTTCAAAGCAAACTGTTGCTGTAAAGTTGGAGCCGCACCGTTGTGCAAGACATCGCTTTATCTTTCGCATTTACCGGAAGCACAGCTTCAAACCTGAGGTTTAACGCAGCATTTCTGAATTTCACTCTCACACACCTGCCTGTCAGGTGAAGCAGCTATCACGTCACTTATTTGCACGTGCGTGAACACCCACGCAGACTCCAACTACGATCACAGTGCACGCGGACTCCAAAGAGGAAAATGCACGAGAGTCGTTTGCGTAAATGGCGTAGAGGTGCAGCGCTTTGCATGTGCAGTGGGCTGATAACAGACTGTTGGTCTGGAGGCTGCAGACACTTTGCTCCTCAGCAGATCCTCCAGCAGCCCTGCGCCGGGGCTATGACTCATACCGCCTGCCTGCTACCGATGCTGGACACGACAAGTAACACGCACCGAACACCAACAAGCAAACACGCGTCTGCGCCAGGCACCAGCCGCTCTTTTCTTTTTGCCACTCACCTTTCTTTGACGTTACAGAAACAAACTCAGATCCTCCTCTCAGGTGTCTGCTTCTGCCTGGCCAGTTCGTCTCCTCCTCCTCCTCCGAGACGTCGCATCGCTCCCACAGTCCTGTTCGAGGGGTAAATCCGGGCAGAGATCAGCAGCCTGCCCGGAGCGCAGCGTGATGTCCCAGCGGGCTGTTTGTTGGAGCTACAGGCTGGGGACAGCTCGAGAGTACCTCTGAGAGTCCTGCGAGTCTGATGGATGTCGCACGGCTTCCTTTAGGGTGGAGAATAGACGATCGAGCTGCTTTCAGGGACTCTCTGTGACCTCGGATTTTTCATCTTTTTGGCTAAGACGTGCATCGATGTGCCCATACTGTGACTAAATATCAATAAGTTTTTGTGTTGATATTATTATGTGATATGTTCTATATAACAAGCACGTTATTGGTAGCGCACTCAATAATAAAAATACAACATATTGGTTTCATTATATGGAATGCCATTTATGCCAATTTAAAGACATAAATACACAATAAATATTAGGCAAATAATTCTGGAACTGTGCTATGAAAGTCCACTTTGATAATGCTGATATAAAAAGATACTTAAAGTGTACAAAAAATGCTTGTATGAATGGGTGTAAATAGGTGAACAAGGCAAAGAGCGCTCCAATAAAAGTAGAAAAGCACTACATAAAAACCAGTCCATTTACCGTACATTCAGTGCCTTCACACACACACACGCATACCTTCATACATGTCACTACCAAGCACTTATGTGCAGAATCTCACACACACACACGCATACCTTCATACATGTCACTACCAAGCACTTATGTGCAGAATCTCACACACACACACACACACACACACACACACACACACACACACACCTTCATACACCAAGTGACTTTTTGCACAATACTCCGTCTTTTGCACATTTCTATTGTACTGTAGTGTAATTGTACATTGCACTTTATGTAGTTCTGCGCTGATTGTGTCTTATATGTCATATGTAGCACAATGGTCTTGGAGGAACGCTGTCTCGTTTCACTGTGTACTGTACCACTGCACATGGTTGGAATGACAATAAAACCACTTGACTTGACTTGTATTTATTCCAGGTTTTGGGGGCTTGTAAATGGAAAAAACTGCAGCTTCTTTAATTCCATTTGAAAATGAATCCAAAGCAAGTAAATTCCCAAAGACTTCCATGTTAAAAGTTTTAACTTTACTGCATTAAAAAAACACCTGCGGAGGTTTAATATTTGTAAAACATCCCAGTGTGCTGTCAATACAAGTGAAGCTGAACTTGCTGCGAATAAATATCAACCTACTTTACAGAAACACAGGAAGGAGATGATACAGAGCCTGCAGATGTTTGATTAGTGAATCATAAAACATGTTTTTGGGGGTCATGTGACCTTTAATTAAACAAGAGAGGCCACCAAGACCACGCTCACCTTTAAAGGAATGCCATGATAACAATGCAAATCAATCAATGAAAGCAAAAACATAAAAAGCAAAATCAAAAGAACACATCAACATAAGGGACGTTTAAAGAAAACACATGCGTTCACACTGCTCAGTGCCCCACATGGGATTTCAATTGATTAAAAGGGATTAGCATATCTAATTTTACAAGCTTCTCCAGATTGTTCCACTTGTGTGAGGCACCGTAATAGGAAGCCAATTTGCTGCTCATAATGTGAACAGAAAAGCTTTTGAAACATATGTTTGGTTGTTGTTGGTTTTTTTTTTCTTTAATCTACCAGTTCTGCTGTTCCTCAGCTTTTCTGTTGTCCCTTGATGTTTGAAGCTCTTCTGCATAAAATCCACCATCTTTATCAGGAAATGTAGCAGATGCTGTCATCTGACAATAGAACCAGGTTTCATGATTACTATGCATTTTTCAATCCACTGCATTACATAAGGACCATAAAGGACCCTAATTCAATGAACCCCGTAAAACTACCCCCTGCTTCATACACCATAAAAAAAGATGGATTATTCAAGCTTAAATGCATATATCACATTGCATTTATTGTTTGAGGTATCTGTGAGAAAGCGACTTCTTACATTTCCAAACTCAAAGCACAGATTAAAGAATCATCATAACCGAAAATAAATAAAATTTTAAAAATAATTATATTTGACAGGAAACCTTTAGAAGTGTAAGTATTAAAATTCCTACAGGACTTGAAGGCACCTTGGTATGAGCGTGGTTGATACACATTCATCCCACCAGAAAATAGATGCGTTTGCAGGGTCCTAGCGCCTACAGTTACTTTCTCATTCACTTTGGTATTAATGTTCAACAGGTGGAAACACATTTATTCTACTAAGTTGTTTTTATTTTACATAACAAATAAAACAAAGACCATTCAGTAATTAGTGGCAATTCTTTTTAAGAAAATGTTTGATATGTTAACCCACTATGCCATTTAAATATGGGATTATATCAAAAGATTTAATTTGATTTAGATCTCAACACAAATCAGCTACGAAGCCATATGTAAAACATGTCGGAGATGTGGTGTTAGGGAATCCTGACCAAACTGATGGAATTCCAGAAAGTACCGTCAGATTTTTATCCACCATGTGAGGGACCAAGCAGCCAAGGCATAGAGAACACATGTAACTCAAAGAAAGAGAAACATAATTAATATAACAAAACATTTTAGAAAAAACACACAATGCTACTATGTCATATCATAATATCAGTGTTAGGTTTAGCCAAATGATTAATGAATTATATTAATGAAAAAAAAACTGCAAAACAAACTAATAAAGTGAACAAATGGACTGATTTACCCCTGTGTGGCTGATGCCATCATACACCATGAGATACCTCCTGGAAAGCATCTGATTAACAATATCAATTTCCAACATGGTAAGCATCCCAAACACAGTGTGAATGCAGTATAAGCATACCTGAATATTTTTTTTTCACAAAAACAAACAGTATAGAAAAACAATACATTTTTAGAGTGTTTTAGTGCAACTGACAAAGTAAACATTTTTAAGGAGAGGAGCTCAGGCTGCTTCCTTTCACAAATATCTAACACATCGAACTTTTTTACTGGGCTTGACTTTAGTTTTTCCTCAAATCTTAGTCTCAGCATCTACGTTGTCATGGATACCACATGTCTCTGTAAACCTGTGAGGTGCAACGTGAGCTAGGGAATAAAAATACAGAGACCTTTGGAGCGAGCTTTCAGTGACTGTGCTTGATATAGTGGTTTATGTGCATGTGCTTAAGTGAAAGAGTGTGTGTGTGTGTGTGTGTGTGTGTGTGTGTGTGTGTGTGTGTGTG
>NW_005187417.1:1865574-1867527 GCF_000239375.1 Pundamilia nyererei
GTGTGTGTGTGTGTGTGTGTGTGTGTCTGTGTGTGTGTGTGTGATCATGCATGTGCTGACTGAGTTCATGATTAAACTTTTTACCACCGCAAATTGTTACCATGGAGATGTGATTCAGAATGTCACGTTTCTCCACTTAATTAGCTGGTAAATATGGACATACTTGGAACAGAGCCTGGTCTTCCATCAAAGTCAAAGAATAGGGAAAAAAAACAGTGAATAAAAGGAGAACTTGAATAGGTTCTTGGAACATCTGCTCATCTCCATTACCAGCACTTCTTACATAACGTGCAATAACTCTCTGCTGAATGATAAATTGAAAGAAAGACCAGCATAAAGTGTTCTAAGCCCCTGTTATGGTCGATGCCATTAGCACCTATACTCGAGTGTAACCTGTTGCAGTCCACAAAAAAAAAAAAAGATCACAGCTTCCGATTCCTTGAAAAATAACTTAGTGAAGATCTAAAGATCTAAGACTCTAGATTTACAATTTTTCAAGTTTGGAAGGTCTCTTAGAGCCATTTTTAAACAACTGTAGATTCCAAGATCATCAGTTCAAACAACTGTACATAGGTACAAGTTATTCATATGTGTCACCACTATGGAATGAACTGTCACCGTCAGATGAGTGGAAATTGGTTAGGATGTGAAAGAACAACCAAGTAACCACCAATTCTCAAGACTGCCATGGACTGGAAAGTGCTGGAATGCCAGCATCACTGTGCACAGTGAATTGGGTTTCACATCACCGTGGACTGAAAGGGTGCTGATGAAGAAGTGCAGCTCCAACACCTTCAAGCTCGACTGAAATTTTCAGCATTCCACGTGGACAAGCTGAATTTGTTCTGGAGAAAAGTTTTTTGGTCAGATGAGACAAAGACTGAGATATTTGGCCACAATGACAAAACGTATGTTTGGGGGAGTAAAGGTAGGTCTTTCAAATCTATAAACACTATACCAACTGTCCAGCATGGTGATGGTAGCATCATACTCTGGGGCTGTTTTGCTGTCAATGGTACAGGTACATTGCACAACGTGGATGGAATAATGATGCTGGACTGCCTCCAATTTTCTTTTTTCTCTTTTTACTTTACCTGAAATCAGCAAAATGTTTGAAACTTGGATACAGTTAAGTGTTTCAACAGATTAATGGTCCCAAATACACATCAAAACTGGGTTTGGAATGGATAAAGAAGGTTAACATTAAGCCTCTAGAATGGCCTTCCCAAAGCTGTAAGCATGCCAAGAAACCATAGCGTTAAATCTACCAATCTACCAAAAAAATGTGTTTAACTGTGCCAGGATTGTGCCAGAAGCTTGCTGATGGCTTCAAACTTTTGTGCCCAATTCTTGTTTTATGAAGTCATTAAAGATGCAAGCTGTAAAATCATTCCACCCTGAAAAGAAAAGAGTTAAATGAAATCATTAAAAGCCCCAAATTACCACTACATTAATGCCCCTGATGAGTGTATGTAAACCTGAGACCACACCTGGATATAAAAGATGGATGTGGCCTCCATGATGACACTTATTTGTTTGAGGACTTCCAATTTGAAACCTTAAGTCGAGCATCTTTTAAAACAAGATGTTACAAGCACACGGATCTCACTGACAAACTGTAAGACACTGAATGGTCAGACAATAGATACTTGACAACTGACTGCAGGCCAGCCCTAAACCATACCCAGCTCATTTTTGACTATAATGGGAATCATGATTTACAACCTGAACACCATGCTGTATTCAGTGAGATTTAATCTAGCAACGGAGACCATGTACAGAGCATGAATCAAGGAAGAAGGGGCTATTTTCCCACAGATTTCTATTCAGCTTAGTTTTTCAGCCAAAGAACATTCATCCTGTTGACCATTAGAAAGGATGCAGGATGAGGTACTTGTAAATTGGTGTATTTGAAGACCTAGAAATTTTTTCTATTTTTTTATTTTTTAATAT
>NW_005187417.1:1869378-1877682 GCF_000239375.1 Pundamilia nyererei
GGGGGTGGACTTCTGTGCCTCCGTCATCGCACAAAGAAAGCCAAGTGCTTTCACAATCAGCATTTTCACTTAGGACCACTCACTTCTCTTTCTTTGTCAATACTAGATGAAGCCTTTATAAGGCAGAGACATGACTCAACAAGCTGAATTAAAATCTATGTAAGAACTTGGAAGATCCATGAATTTAAGTAAAAACAAGAAGAAGAAGAAGAACTGCCCAATAAGAGCACAGCAGTATTTCAAGATAGCTGTTTAATAAGGACTTGATTCTTTTCTCTGTCATGTTTTACTTTCTTTTCATTTTATGCACCACATTCAAGAGTCTTTATTGTCATTGTGGAAGCATAATGAAAATATGGTTATAATCCCTCACATGGTGCTACTCCAAACTTTTTCTTTTTTAATTTATGTTTACATTCAGAGGCAGACATGCTGGTGTATTTTGGATCATTGTAATGTTGTAGAACCCTACTGCACTTCAGGAAGTGATGGTCAGAAGCTTTTCTTCAGGAGTTTTTGGTAGAGAGCAGAATTTATGGTTCCATTAGTTATGGGAAGTCATCCAGGTCTTGAAGCAGGAAAGCAGCCCCAGGCCATCACAATACCACCAACATGTTTGCTGTTATGATGCTCTATTGTTTTTAATGCCAGAAGTAACGGGACATAAAACCTCCCAAAGTTCAAATTTTGGCCTGTCAGTCGTCCACAGAATATTTTAAGTCTTGGAGATCATCAAGATTTATTTTTTAAAATAATTGTGTTCTTTTTGGTAAGCAGCGAATTTCACTCTCCCATGGATGCCATTTTTGCCCAGTCTCTTTCTTATTTGTTAGTTATTGAGTTATTGAAACATGAACACTGACCTTAAGTGAAGCAAGTGAGGACTGCAGTTCCTTAGATGCTGTTCTGGGTTCTTTGTTGACCTCCCGGATGAGTCATTGATGTGCTTTTTGAGGTTTTTTTGTAGACTGGCCTTTCCCGGGAAGGTTCATCATTGTTATAAATTTTCTCACCAAGGTTCGCTGAAGTCCCAAACCCTTAGAAATTGCTTTGCAACCCTTTCCAGAACTAATAAACCTCAATGATTTTATTTCTTAGCTCTTTCTTTAGATCATGGCAGGATGTGTTGCTTTTTGAGATCTTTTAGTCTACTTCACTGATTTCTTGATTTATCAGGCCTGGCAGTAATCAGGCCTGTGTATGAATGGAACTGTAGCTAATCACAGTGAATCCACGATTTAACAAGAGGGACAATTACTTTTTCCACACATGGTCAGGTAAGTGTTTAGGTAGGTGTCTCCCTTAAAAAATTTAATTATCATTTAAAAACTGCATTCTGTATTTACTTGGGTTATATTTGACTAATATTAAAATTGCCTTGAAGAGCTAAGAAGATCCAAGAAATCAGGAAGGTGTCAAATACTTTTTCACTGGAGTGCATCGGAGGGTGTAATGTTTCTTAATAATCTAAATTTCTATCATTATTTGGGGGCTTTTGTCAGTCACAGGGCCTTAATATTGTCCCAATTTCCCCCTAAATAGGGCACTCCTGTGTGGAGTCAAATAGCTTAAAGTTTATTTTAGAATAGTTTGATATGGCTGACAGGCTGTGAGATTAATCTACATCTAGTGTAGCATTAACATAACAATTAAATGGGCAGTGAGTTCATAAGGGTTCAAATGGATTATTCGAGCCCATCACACTGTGCCACACGTGGCAAAAGTAAAACATGATATCATGGCAATATTCATGTAAGTCTGACATAACTCCTGACTGGAGTGTTTAGGCATCATTGGCAAACTTGAACAGCTTCTATAAAAGGATAAAGTGTATTGCAAAAAATGAAAACAAACATGATGAATTAATTTTATGCGGCAGGAATGTAAACACATGCGGTCCCTTCCAGGAAATGGATGTGACTAACTCCTTAGTCATCTCCGGATTCCTGTTACAGCCTCCCCCACAGCTTTCATGTCTGCAACTTCCTGCCTCTTACTGCACTGGTGGAAAGGGGCTGGGTGTTGGAAACATGAACATATAAATGTTCATTCATTTCAGAGAAGCAGAGGCACATGACAAAGGAGAACTAAGCTTTGGTCTGTATTTTCTACGTGTGTGTGCCTATCTGTCTGTGCACGTTGGTGTGTGCATAAGAAAGGGAAACTGTTTCACATTCTGTGTCTCTTCGTGAAATGGAGCAGCAACATATTCAAGTAGAGAAGAAAAAGCTCTGCTGTTCGATCTGTTTGGATCTGCTGAAGGATCCGGTGACTATTCCCTGTGGACACAGCTACTGTACAAACTGTGTTAAACATCACTGGGATGAGGAAGATCACAAGAAAACCCACAGCTGCCCTCAGTGCAGACAGACCTTCACACCGAGGCCTGCTCTGGTGAAAAACACTGTCTTGGCAGAGTTAGTGGAAGAGCTGCAGACGACTGAACTCCAAGCTGATCACTGCTACGCTGGACCTGGAGATGTGACCTTTGATGTCTGCTCTGGGAGGAAGCTGAAAGCTACCAAATCCTGTCTGGAGCGTCTGGTCTCTTACTGTGGGCAACACTTCCACCCTCACTATGAATCCCCTGCCTATAAAAAACACACGCTCATCAAACAATCAGGGAAGCTCCAGGGGAACATCTGCTCTTGTCACGGTAAAGATTTGAAGCTTTTCTGCCGCACAGACCAGAAGTGTACCTGCCTTCTCTGCGCAGTGTATGAACACAAACACCACGGCATGATCTTGGCCTCGGAAGAACGCAGTAAATGGGAGGAGGAGCTTGTTTCAAGTCAACAAAAGATTAAAAAGAGACTCCAGGACAGAGAGAATGATATGAAGGTGCTTCAGCATGAGATGGATGCCATCAATTATTCTGCTGATAAGGCTCTCAAGGAAAGTGAGGAGATCTTTACTCAGTTGCTTCATCTTATCAACAACATGAGGTCTGATGTGAAGTTGCAGATTAAATCCCAGCAGAAGACAAAAGTCAGTCGAGCCAAAGAGCTTCGAGCCAAGCTGCAGCAGGAGCTCAGGTGGCTGAGGAGGAGAGATGCTGAGCTTGAGCAGCTGTCACATAGAAAAGATCATGCAACTTTTATTCAAAATTACTCCTCTTTGACATGCATAAATCAGGGAACCGACCCACGCAGGATTAACATGCATCTTCTGCAGTACTTCGAGGACGTGACACTAGCTGCGCACAAGGCCAAAGAAAAACTACACACGATTTTTACCGATACTTCCACCAAAATTTCACTGATAGAGAAAGAAGTTAGTGTTTCAGTACCATCAGGAGAGCCTAAGACCCGAGCAGAATGTTTACAACACTCACAAGTACTCACACTGGATCCAAACACAGCAAACACACACTTGTCACTATCTGAAGGGAACAGAAAAGCAACTGTGATGAGTGAAAAACAGTTATATCCCAGTCATCAAGACAGATTCACTGACATGTTTCAGGTCCTGAGCAGAGAGAGCCTGAGTGGACGTCATTACTGGGAGGTGGAGAAGAAGTCATTTGAAGTTTCAATAGCGGTTACCTACAAAGATATCAGAAGAACAGGGTATGAAAGTGGATTTGGAAATGATGACAAATCCTGGGCTTTAGAGTGTTTTCATAACAGTTATCAGTTCAGACACAATGCCACCAGCACTTTAATCAGAGGCCCTCAGTCCTCAAGAATAGGCATGTACCTGGATCACAGTGGAGGTATTTTGTCCTTTTACAGCGTCTCTGACACGGTGAATCTCCTCCACAGAGTTCAGACCACATTCACTCAGCCGCTGTATCAGGGTCTTGGTGTTTTTGCTTCTTCTGATGCTCCTGCTGCTGCTGCTGAGCTGTGCGAGCTAAAAACAATACTAGTGCCTGTAAGTCCTGTGTAAGTTGTGCTGAAAATCAGTGATTTCCATGAGAGTAACTGAGGGACAGGCAAAGACTTTAGGCAGTAAAAGATGTATTAATAGCAAAAAACACCAAACAAACAAAAAAGCATCTGAAGATTATAAATAAGGATATGTAACAATAATCTTGAAAACCATAACTAAACTTGAACAAAGACACAATTTGGGGACATAGCAGCTCAAGCTACTTGTGCTAAAAGTCAGTGATTACTGTAAAAAGAAATATTTGTGGACACATATGGTTGTTTCTATGGTAGAAGAGGGTTAAAGGCATAAAGAAAGCTTTTAGAAATAATTATTTGACCGTTTTATACAAAATACATAGATTCTGTCATGGGGACTCAAATGGCACTAAATAGTTTGAATGAACCAAACATAAAGTTAAATATTTTATTACCCATCACTGCCTGCATTGATTTAAATTTAAATAGTAGAAGCCTCACAGTGGATCAATACAATATTTCTCTTTAAATTGCATCAAAGGTGATCCATTAGAGTCCAGTCAGGTGGCATGTTGGCCAGTTTTCATTTCAGCTTATCACAGCAGCTTTATCTTTGTCTTTGTTCCTGTTGTATAGCCACTAAAAGGGTGATGCTTTCAATGAACTGAAACATAGGACACTTTTCTATGTAACCATGCTTCTGTGAATAATTTGACACAAACATATATATTAGAGTTAACATACTAATCTCCTAAAGAGAAGAAAATTCAGCAAAGCTTCTTCTTTTAAAAAAAACAAACAAAACTTAATATATCCCACCTTCATATTTTGCAACACTTCTGCTCTGCCTAAACAGAGTTGTGCTATCATCTCCTGTTTACATTAGCAGGCATTCCTAAATCTCCAGAGCAATTAAATAAAGCAAACATGGAAGTGAGTCAACTAAAGTAAAGTGATAGTGGGTGTGGAGGGGGTGTCAGCAGGGTTGCAGAGATCAGTTTGTTTTGTGATATGTTTTCTTTTTGATAACTAAACTGTTAAATCATGTTTTTTGTTTGTTTGTTTGTTTGTTTTAGTTTTTTAAACACATGTCAGGTTTATGATAATTATTAAAAAATAGAACATTTATCACATTTAAACTTGGACTGAGCCGAGACTGGTTTTAAAACCAAGTGTAAAGAAGATCCAGTGATTTATTTCATAGTTTGCTAAAGCTCAAGACTTTGTGTGTTTTCAGACACAAGTCTTTTCTTCACATGTTTACACTCCAGTATTATTAGCTTAAAATACAAACTCTGTAGTCAAAGAGCAGTTACTTTCAAATGTATTTTAACATTTGCACAGTGAAGAGACGTTGCTTGAAATGTTTAAACCGTGTGTTTTGTTGTATGTGAATATTTGCACAATCCTTGTTAAGTGTGTAACATCTTTTGCAATTAAAACCGTGATTTATAATCTTTATTTTCAATACAGAAATATGGATCTATTTTAAAGCACAGTATAATTTGTGTTTGTGTCTTTTACTGTAAAAACGATTTTAATACAGTTTTATTTTTAAATATTTGATTTTGTCAATGCTTTCCCTTCAGTATGAAGAATATGGCTTTGTCCTAAATGCTGTTACTGTGATGACTCTGCCATTATGAGCTTTAAATGGAGCCAGGAAGCATTTAATCACAATGCGTCTGTGCTAATAATTGGGTATTTATAACCATAAAGATGTACAAGACAGTATAGTTTTTATTGCTTATATTCAAAGCTTTTTTTTTTTAAATTGCTTCATATATTCACCTTTATATTTTTGTTGGATGGGTCAAATGTTTAGCATGCAGGACACAAGAGATGAACAAATTTGTTGTGTCATTGTATGCAGGGCTGCTTAACGATGTGTGGTTTCTCTTAATGTCACCCCAAAGACCAAGTCAGGTAACATATTTGACAAGGTTTTATTTTGGCTTCTTCAGAAACTTGGGGGTGATTTTGCGTGTGCTTTGGACTCCGTTGGTTGTGTGGAATATTTTTGCGCTGCTAAGACAAAGTGTGTAAGAAACACAATAAAACTTGTAAAAGTTACATGCCATAAAGTGTAATTTCTTTACTGGCCACACCAAAAGTCCCCTCCCCTTCTTCATCTTCTTTCATAAATACCGTAAGATTTTTAATAAGTCATCCATTTGAATTCTGTTTATCCAAAAGCTCAGTTCATATTCTTAAAGAACTGTAATGTGATTCTTCTTGCATAAGTCATGCATTTGGTTAATACGTGGAATTAGAAGCGTGGCCACTTTGAATGATCGGTATGACTATGGCCCAGGGAGCTGCCGGTGTTAGGTGTCTACAAGGCTTTACTCTACTAGTGGGAGCCACTGAACTAATTAAGCTAACCGAGCATTTTAATGCACCTATCTTACAAAGAATATGGATTATTTGAGGCGCATTGGATTCATTTTTCAGGGTCAGGGGTTGATTGGCTGCAATGGTCTCTGCCTTGGGCCTTCCGTTTTTAATATAGTCTTTATAAAAATAACCTAGTATTACACATTGGATTATTGATAGGAGCAAATACAATATTTCTTGATTTAGAAACTGCATTTAGAACAATGGCCTAAATTGAAAAAGTCAATTTCCACACAGGTGTCAATTTTCGCAGTGAATCATGTTTCGAAAGACAAAAAATGTCAGCAAGAAATAAAGAATGAATGAATATCTGACGTTTTGTTTTTCTTTTCTTTTTTTCTTTCAATCGTCAGTTGAGAATTTTAAAACATTAAGCTGCTGGAGTGGGAACCTTCATATTGAAAGTGACAGAAAAAAATATATTTCCGACATTTTCTAGGTCGCATTTATTAAGCTTTAGAAGCCCTAATTTACCGTAACAATTCTATGCATATAACCTCCGCAGATATTATTAACTGTACAATGGAGTGCGTCATTAGTTAATCGTGATAATAAAATAAAGGTACCGAAAGGCGGAACCCTTGTGTAAGAGGGCTGTTGCACTTACACGGAATGTTTTGGCGTAGAATGTAAGAACGCGGAAGTACGGCAGTGTCTCTCGGATTTGTTTATTTTTTCCCCCTTTTACCGAATTTAAGGGAAAGTAATGGCGGTGAGCGCAGTCCACCTGGAGTCCGACGCCTTTCTGGTGTGCATGAACCACGCGCTGAGCACAGAGAAGGAGGAGGTGATGGGTCTGTGTATCGGGGAGGTGGAGGTCTCTCGTATTGTCCACATCCACTCCGTCATCATCCTCCGCCGCTCCGACAAGAGGAAAGACCGGGTGGAAATCTCCCCGGAGCAGCTGTCGGCGGCCTCCACGGAGGCGGAGCGGCTGGCAGACATGACCAGCCGGCCGATGCGGGTGGTCGGCTGGTACCACTCCCACCCTCACATCACCGTGTGGCCCTCCCACGTCGACGTGCGCACCCAGGCCATGTACCAGATGCTGGATCAGTGTTTCGTGGGCCTCATCTTCTCCTGCTTCATCGAGGACAAGAACACTAAGACGGGTCGGGTGCTCTACACCTGCTTCCAGTCCGTGCAGGCGCAGAAGGGCTCCGAGTACGAGCGTGTGGAGATCCCCATCCACGTCTTGCCCCGCGAGGCCATCGGAAAGGTGTGCCTGGAGTCGGCCGTGGAGCTGCCGAGGATCTTGTGCCAGGAGGAGCAGGACACCTACCGCAAGATCCACAGCCTGGCGCACCTGGACCCCGTCACCAAGATCCACAACGGCTCTGTGTTCACCAAGAACCTGTGCAGCCAGATGTCGGCGGTGAGCGGGCCGCTGCTGCAGTGGCTGGAGGACCGGCTGGAGCAGAACCAGCAGAGCATCTTGGAGCTGCAGCGGGAGAAGGAGAAGCTAATGCAGGAGCTGGCGGCTCTGTGAGGCATAGGACAGTCCGGAGATCAGTGCCAGCTGTCTGTCCCAGAGGACAAGAACAATGTGCTGCCTTTATTTGAGCTTCTTTTCTGTTTTCCTACCATCCAGATAGTGTCTGGGTGTTGAACCTCAATACATTGAGTGAAAAGTTTCAAACTGTTGATATTAAATGTCTGCTCACTATTGAATTCTGAGCTGTTTATTCATAATTAGCTATAATTTAAAATTTTCTTCAGAATACTGACAGGTGTCCCACTTTATGTGGGACTGCACAGCATTTTAAATGCTTGTCTCCATGCTGCACATGTTGACACAGTGTCTCACATTTTTTGATTGGCTTCAATCAAAATTAAAACATGCAAGCTGCATAATATGTTGCAGAAAAAAACGTGTGCTCATCTCTGGATAAATCCATACTGAAATGAGACAGAATAAATTGGTTGGTTTTTGCAATGGAAAAAAAGGGAAGGCTATGAAAAGCAAGCCAAACTTTTTTTGATTTTATGGTTACTGTATTAACCATAAAATGTGTGTGTGTGTGTGTATATATATATATATATATATATATATATA
>NW_005187417.1:1879011-1884333 GCF_000239375.1 Pundamilia nyererei
CGCATACCTCTTATTATCCATACATTCCGTTATCTTTTCCATTAAATCTATCAGTGCCAAAGCTGTTGATCTGTTGCTTCTGAACCCATACTGACTATCTGTCATTAATTCATATTTTTCCACAAAACTGTCAAATCTTTTTATGAAGAGTTTTTCCAGTATCTTAGAGAACTGGGAGAGTATTGACACTGGTCTAAAGTTTGTAAAATGATGCCTTTCACCGGTTTTGTAAATGGGAATAACTTTAGCAGCTTTCATTTTTTGTGGAAAAAAAATGACAAGTTGAATATATATTTTAATGGTTTTACAATACCATCAATAACTGTCTTTACTGTTACCATATCAATATCATTCCAGTCTGTACTGGTTTTATTCTTAAGTCCTCTAACTATGTCATAAATCTCTTTCTCTTCCACTGCTCTTAAAAACATTGAGCTACTATTCCTTTCAATATTTTCACCAGTGTCCCTTTCTATTCCATCAACCTTTATTTCTTCTGCCAGTTTTGGCCCTATATAGGCATAGGCTTTACTACCAGTACAGTAAAGCATACCTGGATATACTTACTGTACTGGCTGAGTGCTGGAGCTTTTTAAGTTATGGGTACACAAAACTTTAAAAATTCCAGCAACACTTTCTTTTGTTTTTGATGGTTTCTCAAGCTTTTCTAGTCACTGCCAAGAATGTGCATAAAATGAATTAATACACACTTTTGAATGCCATTTCTTTTTCTGGGATTTATCAGATTTATCTGTTTGGATCTACTGATCCTCTGGTTATTCCCTGTGGACACAGCTACTGTATGAACTGTATTAAATGGCACTTCGATGACGAGGATCAGATCATGTGGTCAAAAAGTCTAAGTCAAAATTCTCAGCATTTGCCAATTACAGCTTCTTAAGTCATATAGATATTTTTAATATTCTACTTCTCAGAAATAATTTACGATTTCCAGCTGTGAATTCCATCTTTACATTTTTTAACATTATATACTAGAGGGAACTTGATGAAATGACCAATATAGATATACGCCCAGTAGCAGAATATCTTGTAGTTATGTTTTACTCCCCTCTGGTGGCCAAATTAAACATGAGCATGCATATTTAATTAATACTTTAATTTGTTGCTGATTAAAGTATTTTAGAGTTCATTTGGTGTTAAAATGACACTAGATGATCAATAATTCTTTTTAACTGCATAAAAATGAATGAAAGGTTTAATGAACCTGCCGCACAAAATGAAAACAGTATATATATGATAAACACAAATCATGCTGTTTTTAAATCTATTATGTATAAAATAAAATGACCTAAAAAACAAACAAACAGTCGTTTTAGTTGCTAAGTCGTTTGGTTACTGCAGGGTTAATCTGCATGATCACGTCTCAGTTGCTACCTGTCAACTTTTGTGGGAGTCTGAATCCTTCCTTCTCCGCTCAGAACTATTCACACTCTGAGAGGGGAAATGGCTGATCAAGGAGTTCAGATTGATGGCGACAAACTCTGCTGTTCAATCTGTTTGGATCTACTGAATGATCCTGTGACTATTCCCTGTGGACACAGCTACTGCAGGGACTGTATTAAAATTCACTGGGATGGACAGGATCAGAAGCACATCCACAGCTGTTCTCAGTGCAGACAGACCTTCATAGCCTGTCCTGAAGAAAAGCACCATGTTAGCAGAGTTGGTGGAGGAGCTGAAAGAGACTGGACTGTATACTGTTCCTGCTGATCACTGCTATCCTGGACCTGGAGATGTGGCCTGTGATGTCTGCAGTGGGAGAAAGCTTAAAGCCATCAAATCCTGTCTGCAGTATCTGGTCTCTTACTGTGAGCAACATCTCCAGCCTCATCATAATGTAGACGCATTAAAGAAACACAAACTGGTCGACCCCTCCGAGAAGCTTCAGGATACCATCTGCTCTCGCCACAATGAGGTAATGAAGATTTTCTGCCGCACTGATAACAGATGTATCTGTTATACCTGCTCCATAGATGAGCATAAAGCCCACGAGACAGTCCCAGCATCAGCTTAAAGGACTCAAAGACAGAAAGACCTCGATCCATGCCGTGAAAAAATTCAACAAAGAATCGAGAATAGAAAAAAAGACGTGAATTTGCATAAGCAGGAAGTGGAAGCCATCAATCAGTTCGCTGATAAAGCTGTGAGGGACACTGAGAAAATATTCAGTGAGCTGATTCTCCTCATTGAGAAAAGAAGCTCTGATATGAAGCAACAGATCAGAGTCCAGCAGGAAACTGAAATAAATCGAGTCAACGAGCTTCTGGAAGAGCTCGAGGAGGAACTCAATGAGCTGAAAAGAAAAGATACTGAACTGGAGAAGCTCTCTCACACAGAGGATCACACCCAGTTTCTGAATATGTTTCCACTGCTCTCAGATCTCAATGAATCTTCAGAGTCACGGTGTCCCACAGCCCGTCCTTTGCTGTATTTTGGGGATGTGCCGGCTGCTGTGTCAGAGGTAAAAGATAAGCTACAGGGCATTCTTCAGAGGGGATGGCAAAAAGTTTTCGCAGACAGTGATTAATGTGGATGTGTTGGTACCACAACCAGAGCCCAAAACCAGAGCTGAATTCTTAAAGTTTTCAACTCAGCTCACACTGGATCCAGACACTGTAAACACGAGGATGTTATTATCTGAAGAGAACAGAAGGGCAACATTTGTTAGTAAAAAACAGGCATATCCAGGTCACCCTGAAAGATTCATGAATAGGTCTCAGGTCCTGAGCAGAGAAAGTCTGACTGGACGTCACTACTGGGATGTAGAGTGGAGTGGGTCTGGTATGTATGTAGCAGTCGCATACAAAAGCATTATGAGAACAGGAGATGAAAGTGAATTTGGAAATAATGATAACTCCTGGGCGTTAAGGTGTTCTTCCAGTCACTATGAATTAAGTCATAAAAGAGTATGTGAATGGTTTTCAGGTCCTCAGTACTCCAGAATAGGAGTGTACCTGAGTCACACAGCAGGTGTTCTGTCTTTCTACAGCATCTTTGACACCATGATTCTCCTCCACAGAGTCCAGGCCACATTCACTCAGCCGCTGTATGCTGGACTTAGAGCTTATCATTTCTTGGGTGCAGACTTGTCTGCTGTGTTTAGTGAGCTGGAGCAGATGGACACTGTTACAGAATGAAGAGTCAAATTACAGCATTTACATTTATGTTAGACTACTTTTAATTAACTGCTTTAGCCCACTTACAGTGAAAATGTAAAAAAAATCTAGTCATTGAACTGTGTAGCATGTTAACACTATTGGAAGTAAAAATAACTTGAACTCCAATTTCGAAAACAAAACTTACTTTTTTCTTTTTTTTTTTTTATAAAGCTCTGACTTGTATTATGAGTATGAGTCTGTGGTCTGGGAGAGAGTCCTGTCTGCAAAATATAGCATATAATGACCAGTGCTGGGCAATTAATTATATAGTTACTTCTTCAAAAAAGTAACTCAGTTTGGCAAACAACAAAGTTTTTTGCAGCTTTTTTTTTTTTTAATGCAGCCAAGGCATTTTTAAATAAACATTTTGTAGTGAAGTAGATTCTGGAGTAGGATTTTACATGATGTCCACAAACGCACCACTGACATCCACACCTTCCCAGCCGATAATTAGCAGGCTTATAAGAAACAGCTGCGCTTCACTACAAGAAGGAGGCATTTGGCAGTCTGGTTTGCACTATACTGCTGCTGTTGTCTTGTCAATTATGTGATGCTTTTATATATTTTTTTATATAACAGTACTTTGGGGTGAAATTGTTTTATGTAGATCTTTTATTAGATCTTTTATATATATATATGTAAACATAGCCCTTTGTACAAAATAACCTTGGATGTACAGTTTATTAGATTTGACAGCACCCTCAAGTGGTCAGATTAGTTATGACAGAAGCAGAGATGAGGAAACATACTCAACATTTTCTAACACTGCTGTTACATAATATTAACCATGTCCATGTATAGTTGTTGTTTTGTTTTGTCTGCCAGTTCTACTAGTGAATGTCACAATTGCTGCAAAAAAGCTACCAAAGGCAGACTGCAGTGTAAATGCTGAGTGACACACCTGCTGTCAGACCTGCAGGTTGATCCCTGTGCTGTTGTCATCTGTGTTATAGTGGACACAAACTATTTTTTTTTGGAGTTGTATAAATAATTTGTGTGCCTTCTTTTTTGATGCAGAACACCTGATTGTTCTGTAAATAGTTTTATATAAAAAATGTCTAAGCCTTGGCTGCATTTTTAGGTAGATAGTACCATATAACTATGTTGTTTGCAAAACTTGTGCATAGTTTTAAAAAATGTAAAATTTCTATTTGCATTTCAAGTTATGAAAATGATTCGTTAAACATGCCTGTGGTTTTTACGGTCAAAAATATCCCTTTCTTCTCGTATTTTAAATTTTGTCTGAATTTAGATAAATTGTGCTGATACAGTATGTCAAAATGAGAAAATAACAGATTAGCAAGATAAACAGTTTTTAAAGGTGAAATGTAGAGGCCAAATCAAAAGTAGTCAGAAAGTCGGCCAATTATACCCTGGACCCCAGAGGGTTAAACGCTAAAAGCAAAGTTGTCACCAAGTACTGTTTCTATTTGTGTGTATTGCTGCAGCTTCTTTGAGTATTAACTTGGTGCCTTTGGGTGAAATAATGGTAAAATGACTGATCCATATGGTCCCAGAGAATAGCCACTTGTTTCTGTGCTACCAAAGTTCCCAAAGTGCTACCAAGCTTTCATTCAAACTGTGTTTATCGTCAGCACCTACACATTAAACTACTTAAACATTATAAATGTCTTCAAGCTCACACTGAGGCCTGTGGGACACTATCAGCCACTGAGACAGTAGACACATTTATGTGTGTATTTGTATATGAATATTTCATACTTTAATGCTGCCTGTTTATCTAAGGGAGATAAACAAAATACATTGGAATTGTACATAATAATATCATAGATGATAAATTCAATAGATTTTAAGTAGATGCTTGTGCATTCTTAAAGTCTTATATGTTGAATTGAACTATGTGATCTGTTCAAGCCTCTCCCAATCAGTGCTGTTCTCCATGCCTGTCTGACTGTACATGATGTTATTAGCGCAAAAACTAAAGGTGATCATTTAGGACTTCAGCAATAATACAGACAGCAATGTACAGGGTGGTCCATTTATATGGATACACCGTAATAACATGGGAATGGTTGGTGATATTAAAGTCCTGTTTGTGGCACATTAGTATATGTGAGGGGGCAAACTCCTCAAGATGGGTGGTGACCATGGTGGCCATTTAGAAGTCGGCCATCTTGGATAC
>NW_005187417.1:1885435-1892866 GCF_000239375.1 Pundamilia nyererei
TTCACCAGATATCAACACAATTTCGATCCGCTCCTCACGTGTTAACCTCTTCGACATGTCAATGGCTGTGAACAAAGAGAAACTTGTAAATAACTCATGAAAGAATAAAGTTACGTTAAAACCAAGCACACGATTGTTTTTCTTTTGTCATTACCAATAAGTTTGATGTGTCACGTGGCCCTCTTCCCACTGAAAAAAACAAAAGTTGTATCCAAGATGGCCGACTTCTAAGTGGCCACCATGGTCACCACCCATCTTGAGGAGTTTGCCCCCTCACACATGCTAATGTGCCACAAACAGGACTTTAATATCACCAACCATTCCCATTTTATTACGGTGTATCCATATAAATGGCCCACCCTGTAGTTGGCAATAAAACAGTTTTATTGGGAATTAACTTAAAAAACAAACAAACAACAAACAAACATATGTCTCCTTTTTTTTCGTCACACAGGAAAGAAGCATCAATATCTGATGAGAAGACTTATTTATTTCTTTTTTGTTTGTTTTTTTCAACAGGAGAAGAATATCTCTGACAAGTTGATTTGTTCACATTTTCACATCTTAATTTTTAAGTGAAATGTGCATTTTGAGTTTATACACTATGTATATAAGGCGACCGTTTCCTTTTGCAGTATTTTTGTGTGGTTCGTTTTTCTACGTCTTAACAAAAGGGGAACAAAAGTGTTTTTTCACATGGTCTCACTGAGGTGATGCGAATTGAAACATGCATCCTTTTCTTTTTGTGCGGAGGGGAATGTGCTGGAAAAGCTTGAAAAGGGACCTTGAAAGTGCTTAGAAAATGCTTGAATTTGACCCTGAAAAAGGTGTATGAACCCTGAAGCTACATTTAATGAGGCACTGATATCACTAATACCAAAAAAAGATAAAGACAATACAGATCCATCAAATTACAGACCAATAAGCTTATTGAATTTGGACTGCAAAATACTTACAAAAGTTCTAGCCTTAAAGTTCTGGGTATCATCATACATCCAAATCAGACTGGATTTATGAAAACACGCTCTTCCTCAGATAACATTCGAAAGCTACTCCATTTGATGTGGCTGAGCCGGTCTAAAGATACTTCAATAGCAGCTTTCTCCTTAGATGAGGAGAAGGCTTTTGACAAAGTTGAATGGAGCTTTCTTTTTTCAACCTTGTTCCGGTTCGGGTTTGGTCCACACTTTTTAATTGGGTTAAAGTGCTATACAAAGAACCAAAGGCGGTGGTAATATCAAATGGTATGGTTTCACCCTTCTTTAGTTTGTCACCTGGAGCTCGTCAGGGCTGTTCTTTAAGCCCCCTTTTGTTCTTAGTTTTTATAGAAACATTGTCAGTGAGTATCAGATCAAACAAGGAGATTAAAGGTGTCATAGGTGGGCAGCAGGAACACAAACTCCTCCTCTATGCTGATGATATTCTTGCCATTATAACAGACCCACTTTTATCAGTGCCGCATTTAATGGACACCATAAAGGCGTTCTCTGAGGTGTCAGGTTATACTATTAACTGGGGAAAGTCTGAAGTAATGCCACTATCCCCACTATGCTATCCGTACATGGTAGAAAAATTCAATTTTAAATGAGTGCCTAGAGGGATGAAGTATCTTGGGATTAGGCTAAGCCAAGATATGGAGGACCTACCCCCAACTTAATTTTGACCCAGTCCTTCTAAAAATAAAAACAAATATAGAAAAATGGGCCAAATTAAAAATCTCATTGTGGGGCAAAATAAATTTTGTAAAAATGATTATAGCTCCCCAATTTAACTATGTAGTAATGATGTTACCAATTGCGATACCGCCTGGTTTCTTTAAACAGTATGAAGACTTAATTAAGCAGTTTCTGTGGGATGGGAAAAGGGCAAGAATCAAGCTAAGTAAATTATATGCTCCTAGAGAGAAGGGTGGTTTAAGTTTACCCGATCCAAGATTATGTTCAGTCTCATTCGAGGTGGCAAAATTGGTTAATTACTGGGGGGGAAATCAAGCCAGACAGGAATGGCTAAGTATAGAGTCTGAAATTTATACTCCCTTCGATCCAAAAGGTATGTTGTCTCAAAGCTGCACTTCAACGAACCCAATGTTGTTTCACTCTACCCAGGTTTGGCTCAATATACATAGAATTCTTAAAATATCACCTCATGTGCAGTTTTACTCATCTCTTTGAAACAATCCAGCTATTCGTATAGGGAAAAAATTGTGTTTTGGAAATTGTGGCAGTCTCATGGCATAAATGTTATTAGCGACTTATTTAAAGATGGGGAATTTATGACCTATAGAGACCTTGTTCAAACATACAAATTGAAAGGGAAAATTTCTGGAGATATTTGCAAATTAGACATTGTATGACGTTGAAGTTCAGAAGGGGACATGAAAATCTAGTTCTAAATTTTATAAATATGCCTCAGGAGCACCACACAGCATCATGTTTTTATAGGTTGGTAAATGATAATAGAAGTGGGGAATGTTCCAATAGTAAAACTTTGTGGCAGAAAGATTTAAATGCACCAATTCCAAACAAAAAATGGATGGGCATTTTGGCGGAAAATGGGATTTATGTTAAGGAGGCGAGGAGCAAATGCATACAATGTAAAATTCCGCATAGATATTATCATACTCCAACAAGATTACACCGTATGAAGCTTATGGCTGACTATCTCTGTTGGAAATGTAAAATTGAGGCGGGGACTTTCCTACATTGTTTTTGGGAATGTTCCCTATAATCATAACCACTGCAGTCGTCACACTTTTAAAAGGTTGGTCAGGATTAGAAGTGCCCTTAACTCCTGAATTGTGCTTGTTAGGAGACCGTTCTCATATTCCAAGAATTCATAATAATATTTTTACGGTTGTTATGGTTGGTTGGTAACTGCATCGAGGATTATCCTTGGACACTGGAAGACTACAGTACGTCCTGAACTGAAAGACTGGATCAGAGCAATGGCAGAGACTGCTTCCTATGAGTCCATGCTGAATAAACTTAAAAATTATACAGAAGACAAAGATGAACATTGGGACTACTTTTGGAGCTATCTGAAGCAAACAGGAAATCATGACCATATTATCATAATCTGAAGGACTATTAACTGTGGCCACTGGTCCAAATGTTACTTTAACGTCAATTTTATTTGCCCATTTCTGTGTTTCTTCTCTTGGAACCCACTGTTAGTTAGTTTCTCTTTTCTTTCTTTTAGACTTGTAAGGGCAGGGGTGCACACCAGCAGTTTTCTTGTTTTGTTTTGTTTGTTTGTTTGTTTTGTTCTTTTGTTTTTCTCCCTCTTATACAGGTTTAAGTATATGATGCAAAATCAATAAAAAACTTAAATGTCAAAAAAAAAAAGATGATAAGTTCA
Source organism: Pundamilia nyererei (assembly GCF_000239375.1). NCBI lineage: Eukaryota > Metazoa > Chordata > Actinopteri > Cichliformes > Cichlidae > Pundamilia > Pundamilia nyererei. The sequence continues at coordinate 1,888,793 of NW_005187417.1, forward strand.
GGCTCCATTGTATTGCTATGCGTTCGCCAAACAAGAAACCACTATGCTATGGAGCAACTAGAAGCATGAATAAAGAAAATGAAACAACAAAACTCCACTGGTTATTCAAAACATGGAACAAAATACTCATGGTTCTAAATAAACAGACACACATACTTCATTTAAGAAACACATTTTTAAAGCAAATTTATTTAATGATGGTGATCAACTTGTGGATACATTACTACAACATTTTATGAAAATATTTACGAGTTAAAAATGGAACAAAATAAAATGAACTGCATTTCATCAATGAAAAACTGTAATGATGAGCAAAATATTGTTTAAAAGATACAGAAAATGAAATTTAAATTTTTCAATTTAAAATCTCTGGTCAAAGCATGACATTTTTGTTAATTATTTTATTGCATGCAAATGTATTTTGTCCATATCCTCTTTAACATTCCAGGGTGCAACCTAACAAGGGCTATATATTTAATTTTTTAAAAAAAATGCACAAGAAAAGCACAAAGTAATTACTTGATTCTCCCTACTCAAACTCAGACAAACACAGCAGAGGAGTCTGATCCTAAGAAGTGACTTGCCCTCAGTCCAACGTAGAGCGGCTGATTGAATGTGGTCTGGACTCTGTGAAGGAGAGTTGTGGTGCCAGAGACACTATAGAAGGACAGAATACCTGCTTTGTGATCCAGGTACACTCCAATTTTGGAAGACACAGGGCCTGTAAACCTATAACAATTTTTTCCATGACTGAGTGAATAATTACTACTGTAACAGTCTAATGCCCAAGACTCACTATTGTTTCCAAATTCACTTTGATCTCCCGTTCTGCTTATGCTTTTGTATGCGACTGCTATGTAAATACCAAACCCACTCCACTCTACCTCCCAGTAATGACATCCAGTCAGACTTTCTCTGCTCAGGACCTGCGACCTGTTCATGAATCTTTCAGGGTGACCTGGATATGCCTGTTTTTTACTCACAAATGTTGCCCTTCTGTTCTCTTCAGATAATAACAGCCGCATGTTTACAGTGTCTGGATCCAGTGTGAGCTGAGTTGAAAACTTCAAGAATTCAGCTCTGGTTTGTGGCTCTGGTTGAGGTAGCAACACGTCTACATCAGTCACTGTGCGGGAAACTTTTTGCCATCCTTCCTGAAGATCATCCTGCAGTTTATTTTTCACCTCTAACACAGCAGCCGGCACATCATCAAAGTACAGCAGAGGATGACGTTTAGTAAAAGGTACCTCTGTACATTCAGTAAAATTTGAGAACAAAGGGAACATGTGTAGAAACTGAGTGTGATCCTCTGTGTGAGAGAGCTGTTCCAGTTCAGCATCTTTCCTTTTCAGTTCACTGAGCTCTTCCTGCAGTTTTTCCACAACCTCTTTAGCTCGATTTACTTCAGTTCTCTGTTGGCATCTGATCTGTTGCTGGATATCAGAAATGTTTTCCTTGATGAGAAAGAAAAGTTGTTCAAATGTCTTCTCAGTGTCCCTCACAGCTTTATCAGCAGACTCACTAATGGCCTCCATTTCCTGCAGAAACACCTTAACATGTTCTTCTCTGTCCCGAATTCTCAGTTGAAAATTTTCAAGACACGGCTTCAGCTCTTTCTGCTTTTCAGTTCTTTCTGTTGAAGCTGGGACTGTGTCGTGGCCTTTATGTTCACCCATGGAGCACAAATAACAGATACACTGCTGATCCGTGCGACAGAAAATCTTCATTACCTCATTGTGGTGAGAGCACATGTTCTCCTGAAGCTTCTTGAATGGGTTGACCAGTTTGTGTTTCTTCAATCCATCTACATTATTATGAGGCTGTAGATGGCGCTCACAATAAGAGACCACACAGTGCAGACACGACTTGAAGGCTTTCAGTTTTCTCCCACTACAAACATCACAGGCCACATCTCCAGGTCCAGCATAGCAGTGAGTAGCAGGAACAGCATACAGTCCAGTCTGCTTCACTTCCTCCACTAACTCAGCTAACATGGTGTTTTTCACCAGAGCAGGCCTCGGTATGAAGGTTTGTCTGCACTGAGGACAGCTGTGGATGTGCTTCTGATCCTGTCCATCCCAGTGAATTTTAATACAGTCCCTGCAGTAGTTGTGTCCACAGGGAATAGTCACAGGATCATTCAGTAGATCCAAACAGATCGCGCAGCAGAGTTTGTCACCAGCAATTTTAAATCCTTTCTGTGCCATTTCTCCCCATAGACAAAGTGTCATGTGAATGTTTTACAGTTTTGACAGAGAGCAAAAGAAGGAGGGGTTGACACATTCTGATAGATTCCAGAAACAGGATCAACAGGTTTGAATGACCCAATATGTGTTAAGTGCATTGCTATGCATTCCTGCCTCAGTAACTGGAAACGCCTGAGAAATCATCTTCCACCAAAAACAAGAGGAAGTTTTTCTTATATTTTATTTAGGTTATTGTAATTGCATCCATATATCATAATAATATATTTGAGAATGCTTTGGTACTCTCTTGCCCTCCTCATGTTACTATTATCATTATTATTATGACAGTGATTGAAATGACCTTATTTCAAACACCAAATAATCTTTACCAGGTGAGCATTTTCCTTTTGGTTTGAAGTCTAAGACATGTATAAATGTTACATATTTGTGAAGACTAACATTGTTTAAGTATGTCAGGGCATCGCAGCAATGCACAGTTAGCCCCGTAGAATCAGCTGATGTCGGATGTCGGAGTGGAGGATCCCATCCTGTACCTCCTACAGAGAGGCCACTCACACCTGAAAAAGGGAAAGGGCACGGTCAGGATCCTGTTTTTTGACTTTTTGAGTGCCTTTAATGCAATCCGGCCCCGTCTACTTCAGGAAAAACTAAACAGGATGCAGGCGGACCCCTGCTTGGTCGCTTGGATCTCCGACTACCTCACTGACAGACCACAGTACGTCAGGCTGAAGGTCATCACATCTGACACTGTGGTCAGCAGCACAGGGGCACCACAGGGAACTATGCTTTCCCCTCTTCTCTTCACCCTGTACACCTCTGACTTCTGCTATAACTCTGAATTATGCCATATTCTGAAGTTTGTGGACGACACGGCCATCATGGGGTGTATCTGGGATGACCAGGAAGAGGAGTAGAGGAGTCTGGCGAGGAACTTTGTCACATGGGAGTCACTCAAACCACCTGCAGCTCAACACATGAGAGACCAAGAAACTGGTTGTGGACTTCGGGAGGTCCAGACTAGTTCGGATAGAGGGAGAGGAGGTGGAGGTGGTCAACAAATACAAGTACCTCGGGCTGTGGGTGGACAACAAACTTGGACTGGTCATACAACACGCTGCACCTGTATAAAAAAGGCCAAAGCAGACTGTACTTCCTCAGGAGGCTGAGGTCTTTTGACATCTGCACGAAGCTACTGAGGATGTTTTACCAGTCGGTAGTTGCCAGAGCTGTTCTATGCTGTGGTGTGCTGGGGGAGCAGCACAGCAAAGAAGGACTCATCCAGGCTGGACAAACTGATCAGGAAGGCTGTGGTCGGCATGAAGCTGGATGATGGGTCTGTCTAGCACAACCCCTCACTGGAATGAGACAATTCTACTACAACAGCAGAAGGAAGACGCAAGTCACCAAAGTTCTTTGTGTTACTCGTGCACGAGGGAGAGAACAGTGACAAGCGTGTTCCTGTAGCTCACCCCAGTCTCTCTCGTCTGCTCTCTTGTAACACTGCTCTTTATTGAGGTTACATGAATATGCATAGGTTCATTAACATAGGATATCTTACATAGGCGTACATGTAAACAAAGAGTACCTTGTCTGTGTGTACGTATAGGCGTGTGTGTGTGTGTGCGTGTGTGTGTGGGGTCAAGATGTGGCCCTGTGAACGACTTCCCTAAACCTGCTGGCCTGGAAGTCCAGCAGTTCATCTAAACAAAAGGCACTTATACTGAAACAGATATAGTTGTGTTTACCATACCATAAAACAGTAAGAGAAGGTGTTAGGTATTTTAGTACCATGGGAGCATTTACTGGATATTGTTTTATAGTGACATTATGCAGGAAAACTCTGTCATTCAATAAGGCCCCTTTGTTT
>NW_005187417.1:1917943-1971584 GCF_000239375.1 Pundamilia nyererei
GTGATATTTAAAAATATGCATGTGATATTTAGAAAATTAGTTTTGTCTTGTTTTCCGAAAACACAAAAAAATGACTTAGGCACTTATGCTATGAAGCTAACGATATGCTAACGTGCACATAGTCTATTCTTTGAAAGAGGCAGGGTGGACTGCAAAAAGGAACTTTTTCCAGATGTGACTGGCCACTCCAACACTCCACTGTCTCAATTACCTATTTCTTGATGAGCTGTATTTTTGGTCACAGTGTTTCTCTACAGACTGCCATTTTATGTTTCTCTCTACTCTATTGAAGAATCGGGTGCTTCAGTTTGACTCGGCAGATAGCACTGCTGTGATTAAAAAAAGCTATATATCACCACTGATGATACCCAAAGGAGTGGGAAACATCAAAGTATCTTGTCCTCTGACATACATACTGTATAAGCTTATCTGTGGTATCTGTGGCACTCATGGTTCCGGCTTGCTATTGGAGTGCAAAACAGCAACACTCTATATGAACAACTGAGTTTTATTGTGACACTGATATCGCTTAAAAAATATGCAAATCTTTTTTCTTTTCTTTTTTTAAAATAATGTTTATTTGAATTTAAAATGATTTCTATAGCTCAACATCACAACAACAGTCACCTATACTGTCAGGTAAAGACCCTAAAGTATTAGAGAGCATCCCAACGATCTAATGATCCCCTATGAGCAAGCACTAGGCAATGGCGGAGAGGAAAAACTCCCTTTTAACAGGAAGAAACCTCTGACAGAACCAAACTCAGTGAGGGGCAGCCATCTGTCGCGACTGGTTGGGTTAGTTTACCTGTAAGATAAACCATTTTTAACTGTTGTTTGTATGATAAGAGCCTAAATAACATCATTACAGCCTAATTAAGATTGAGCCAATTTGGGGGGTTTACAGCAAGTTTGGTTTGCTGGATTTCTCCAGGGAGTCTCTTACAAAAACTTGTAAGAGACTCCCTGGTGCTTCTTTCGATCTTTGACACAAGCCACTTCCACAAGTCTTCCTTCGATATGGTACCAATCAACCGAATTTAAGCTTTTCGCTTGGTGATATTGAGGCTTAATGCATCTAAAAATCAGATTCTTGTCTTTGAAAATCCAGCATCCAACACTTTCATTGTTTGCCCTTTTGTTACAGGCCATGGAAATTAAAATTTCACATTTTTCATTTTTCGCCTGTTCATTTTTTAAGTTGGTAAGTATAAGTTTTACTAAAGTCTTAAGTATTGCATGGAAAATTGCAATTGGTGTGAATGTGATTACCATAAAAAGTGGAATTACTATCTTGCTTCCACGAGAGGTAAAAGCAACTTTTGTTGCCACCAGTTGTTTTGCAGCCATTCTGATTCTGGAAATCAGAGTTGCAATTCTTTCCCAAAACCAAGAAAAAGAGCGTCTAATTGTTGCCAGGAGCATGTTAAACATCGCCACAACTGCCCTGCATGAATTATTGATTGTTGCCCTGGTGATGTAAATTATTGCACGACCCACAGACAGAGCAGCAGCTCTTGGTAGGGAAGAGAAATATGAGAGTTTTGTGCAAACTCCAGATAAAATAGATTTTTCTGATTCTGTGTGAGTATTTTCTGTTTTGTTTCCCTGATTTTCACTGACTAACTCCAACCCTTTGGTTGTAGAATGAGTCAGTGACCTAAGTTTTGTGTAGCTGAAGAGTGTGGGGTCAAACTGACCATTAGTTGGACAGTAGTCTGGTGGAGCTACGTCACATGGCACACCTTTTGTTTGGTGGGCAGTGGATGAATCAGGATGATCAAATCCAAGACTTGATCTGATGACATTTGCAGCACGTCTAGCAGCCCACGAAATCGCAGACAAAAGCAGGAGGGGCATGTCTGCTTATAGTCAGTTCAGTAGAAGAGAAAGGAAATTTGTAATACAAACGTTGTGCCGCTTTTTACGAAACGTAGCAGTAAAGCATAAAATACCTGTTTTATGGAGGAACCAAGTGTGAAATGAGTCCAAACCTATATTTAAGAATAAAGAAAGATGAAAGGATTCCAGACATCAAAGCCATCTGAGTGACATCATGTGTGTTAAACTCAAATGACATCATGAAGGAGCATGATGTCATTAGAGCATAGAACAGTAGTAACATTCTGGTTACCACGGCAATATTAGCATTTCTTTTCCTTCACATTAAAGCTGCTTAGTTTCTCAATTACTGCTTCACATGAAAAACTGAAATGATTCTTATTGTCTTTGCAAAGCACAACACAATAAATGATTAAAAAATCATAAAATTTGTAGTAGAATGTATTTATCCATCTGAGTAATTATGTTCTTAGAAGAATAAAAACACTGTAGATGTATGCACATATTAAACTCGAACTAATACAGTGTAAAACATAGAGGACTTTATTCCATGGAATAGAACTCTAAAGGCACATCATAATTTGATTAATTTATTTATTAAACTTGTTTTTGACAAATTAACACTATCACTACCAAACTCATTAAGACAACTGAGTAAAAGATAAATTATTGAAAATATTTTACTGCAACTTTTTATTTTGTTTTGTTTTTGGACTGTTTATTTAAATTCAGTTTCAGATTATTTATATAGCTCCTAATCACAATAACCACCTCACGCCTCTCTGTACTGTCAGCTAAAGACTCTAGAGCATCCATCCATCCATCCATTCGCTTCCGCTTATCCTTTTCAGGGTCGCGGGGGGCGCTGGAGCCTATCCCAGCTGTCATAGGGCGAAAGGCGGGGTACACCCTGGACAGGTCGCCAGTCTGTCGCAGGGCTAACACATAGGGACAGACAACCATTCACACTCACATTCACTCGCACATTCACACCTAGTGACAATTTGGATTAATCAATTAACCTATCCCCACAAGTTGCATGTCTTTGGACGGTGGGAGGAAGCCGGAGTACCCGGAGAGAACCCACGCAAACACGGGGAGAACATGCAAACTCCACACAGAGATGGTGGAATTGAACTCAGGACCTTCTTGCTGTGCGGCAACAGTGTTAACCACCGTGCTGCCCGGTCTTTCTCTAGAGCAGTCTTTCTCAAATAGTGGGGCCGATGTCAGGGGGTATGGGAAGATGCTTTTATCGCCATACTAGAATAAACTGTAATTGCACATCCACTACAGTAGGTGGCAGGGTTTATTTTTGCACCAAGCATGTGCACGCACAGCACAGAGCAGGAGAAATGAAAGTGCAGTAAATAGTGATGTGCCATACCACTGATTTCCTTTCTGATCCAATACCAAGCAAAATTCAGGGTGGTGTCGCCGATACTGATCCGATACTGATACTTTGTACAAAAACATAACGTGTTATTGTATTTTAAATTATATCTTCATAATAATCACAGGACATCAGACTACTTGCTCCTATTGTTGAATTATCATATAGAAATTAAAAACTGAAGTTTTTTTGTTAGTTGATGCTATTTGAACATGTATATCTTGTCATTTAACATGTATATACGTGCCTGGACATTTCAACAAGAAAATTCAACATTCACAATTTCCCTCATTCACAGTACAAATGTTGGTATCAATCTAATACAAAGTAAATGCAGGGCCAGTATTGCAGAAGTTATTCGGGCAGCTAATTGGAGGAAAGTAGTGTGCCATGACTTATGAGATGAATTCACAATTTGCAAAATTTGAACACAATTTAAACACTGTGGAGGTAAACACAGACGACCCGAGAGCTCTCGATAAACACTGCTCGTTTATTACTCATCACCACAGAACTGAACACTTTGCCTCCAAAACACAGCAACAACACTTCCTGAGAACTGGGTGTGAGTGAAGCCTTCCAGTGGTCCACCACAACACAACTATATCACTGTGATTGTTACTTTCCACAACAATTAGTTAGCACAACAAAACACACCTTTCACCTTTTCATGTGTTTTGAAACTGGGTTTTTGGAGACCTGGAATGTACATTTTTCTGGTCTCTAAAGCACACATAAAGGTTCAAACATTTTTCAAAGTGCAAGTTTGAGGTTTATTTTTTACAAAGAAATAATTAACACAGTTCAGTGGGCTGCATACTGAACCTGAAGGATCGATTCAATTGTGCTAGTATCAATCAAATACCAATAGCAGAGTTGGTATTGATACTATTTGGATCGATCCGCCCACCTCTAGCAGTAAACAAACCCTCAAGATAAATGGAAAAATATTTAACAGTTAACAAAAAGAAAGGCGGAGAGAGACAGAGATAATGAGACAAACCAAAGTCTCCCGAAAGCTAAGACAAGGACATATAACCAGTGTATGTAGCTTGGCTTCACTGTGACTACATGCACTTTAAATCTTTTCTGTTACAGACTAAAAAGCAATATTCGTAAAGTTATTCTTTGCTTTAAGTTGATTGATATTTCTTTTTTGTTTTCTTTAATGTTAATAAGGCTACAATGTTATGCAGCAATGTACTTATAGTAACAAATTTGTAGACAAATGATACTATTTATAATTGCAGAGGAGAGTGGCAATTATAACATGAACAACCAGTAGATGACGGTGAGGAGGAGAAACTGATTTGTGATCGAAAAGCACATCAGAGCCTTTGCAGATCCAAAAAGGAGAACTTTGTCCAAAGTATAGATAAAATAGATCCTGATCCTGTGTGAGGATGTTGTTCTCCTGAGTTTCACCGAGGAACTCTAAGCTTTTGGTTGTAGTATGAATTGGTTTCCTAAGTTTTGCGAACATGATGGCTGTGGAGTCAAACTAGGCTCTAGTTGGACAAGAGAGCTACGACACATGGCAAGTACTCTCAGAAAAATTATGCTTCTTAAATGGTTCTTCAGATGTCTTTATGGTTCTTTAAAGAAACATCATACGTCAAAAAATATTTTTTGGATGGCTCTTCAGCTATTACAAATGGTTCTTTAAAGAACAAAATGTTCTTCATCCCTAGCTATCTAAGTTTGATGGTGTAAAATGGCAGAAATATTTATTCACTAATGGGGGTGTGAATTATACTGTGGGAAATCCTGGTCTTGTTAGGAGAGACGGCATCCATCCCACTCTGGATGGAGCAGCTAGAAATATGGACAAATTTATTAAACCCCCAATTGCCAATTCAGGGTCTGCAGCCTTAAAGATTCCTTGTGAGAGTTTGATTGTGTGAATAGGTGGTGTGGGTAGAGTGTTAGTTTGTTTTAATTGCTTTCTCTCAAATATGTGGATGGAGAGTTTTTGTTCTTGTTGCAACAGAACTGTTACTTTTGGGGAGGAATGGGACCGCAGCGCAAACTGTTCATGATGAGTCTGAGTCTGCAGAGGGTCCCAGTGCACTGCAAGACGTCATGCTTTGTTCCTTTGCCAAAGACGCCACAGTTGCATAGACTGTATATATTAGAGCTGTTCCTTATATTTTGTAACTTGTAATCGTTTGTATTTAATTTAGTACAGTCTGTTACTGTTCTTATTGTCTTGGAGCAACATATGTATTATTGTAGGGTCTACCTTACTATTTAAAGCACCTTGAGGCGACTGTTGCTGTGATTTGGCGCTGTAAAAATTAAAATAGAATTGAACTGTAACCACATACTTTCATAACGGTTAAAGTATTGTGATTCTGATTCTGATACGATGCCACTCTATAGAGGGTCTCCTTCCTTGTTGTCAGCACTGTCAGTTTCCTGCTTTGTTGCTGGCCTCCAGCTAGGCCACAGGAAGTGCCCCATCGCCTTCACTTTCACTGTCCCCAAGAGATATGTTTGAAAAATAGTTATTTTGGTAACGCATTTGTTATTAGAAAAGTGACTTTTCCAATTATTGACATGGTATAGACAAGCTAGTTATAATTGAGCTACAGCAATTACAGCAAGCTTGTTTTTCAGAATTTTCAATTATTTACAACACTGGAAGAACAACAGACTTTTCATGTACTAAATATGTTTAAAATATGGTTAAATATATTGAAATATACATTTATTTAGTGAACATATGATTTGATGAACATTATATCATTGTAATATTTTTGAAATCATTTGCATTGTTAAAAATGAAAATAAATGAAATAAACAACTATCTGCGACACCTAGTTTTACACTTAGATCCACACAGGTCCATGCAGTGAAAGCAACATTGCATCTATTTGTTAAACAGATTAACTGAAAACTGCACAAGGAAAATGTAAAACTAAGCAAAATCAATATCTGACTGTGATGATAATAATGATGTTAGAACCAATTCATTAGAATAAACCAACCAGATTTAGAATAGTGAAATAAAACTCAAGTAAAACTAGGTTATTGCCCCAGTAAGGTAAGATTAAGAAGAAAGTATAAGGATTATAAAGAAAATGGCATCGACAGAAAACAGAAATAGCATCATCACAAGTCAGCCCATGCAAACCGCTAGAGAAGCAACAATGGTGAGTAATTAAAAACTGAAAGCAGAAGAATTCCAGTTCATTCCATAGCAGCTTCTGATTTCCCAAGGTCACAGAACACATAGAGCGGCTGAGTGAATGGAGGAGAGTCATGGTTTTAGAGATGCTGTAGAAGGACAGAATACCTGCTCTGTGATCCAGTTACACTCCAATTCTGTAAGATGGAGGGCTTGAGATAGATGTAAAGTATTCATCTATCTCAGTTTTCTGTTTGGATCTGATCTGTTGCTGGATATCAGAAATGCTTTTCTTGATGAGAAGGAATAGTTGTTGAAGTGTCCTCCCAGTGTCCCTCACAGCTTTATCAGCAGACTGATTAATGGCCTCCACCTCCTGCAGAAGCACCATCACATCTCCTTCTCTGTTCTTGATTCTCTCCTGAGTTTTTTCACGACTTGAGTTGACCTCTATTTGCCGTTTCAGTCCTTTCTCCTTTCATACAATTCATACAGTAGCTGTGTCCACAGGGTCCATGCGAATTCCATGCTGCGTCGTTTCACCTCTCAAAGACAGTTATGTGAACTAGTTTAATTCTCTAAAATAGTAAGAACATTATTTAAATTACTTTATGTTAATTACACTCTTCTAAGACAAAGTAATTATTTTTTAAATTTCAGTAGGATTTTAAAAGCTTGGAGGTTCAAAACTTAACATTTAACATACATCACACACATTTTGAGGATAAAAATCTCCAGATATCAGATCACCTCTCTGTAGCTAACTGTGGCTAAATGCACACAGTTAGCTTCAGATCATTTCAGTGTGAATGGGCCGCTTCCCTTATATCCACACACACACACACACACACACACACACACACACACACACACACACACGCACACACGCACGCACCAACATTCCTCTGTCTATGAACAGACATATTCACTATTGTATTACCCTTGTCTATAAATAAAGACAAGAGCAAAATTAGAGCGCACATCACAGGGCCCCCACTCTCGTGTAAGCGCTCTGTGACTGCCCTTGCAAGTAAAAACTGCAGCGTGTGTGTGTGTTTCTACTCTCTGACTCTCAGCTGAAGAAGTGTCTTTAGAATACATCTCTTGACAGTCTTTCATGTGGAACAGCGAAACGCAAGTACGAAACCCAAGGGGTTATCACATGATTTGGAAGGCATTCTGGGCGCAGCCAGCGGATTTCGTTATGTGGGCATTTTGCCGTACCACAGGCAGAAATATTGCTGTTAAGTGCCTTCATAACTTGAATTTTTCATTAAATGGGGTATTCGTAAGCCGGGGTTCCACTGTATTTTGATCTTTTATGTAAGAAGTATTATGCTTTTATGGGAGCTTTTTACATTACCTTTGTCATTAACTTTTTAATTTTTGTGAAATTTATCAGGCCATGCCAAACTGGAATAGGCTTCTTCTTTTTTTTTTCTTTTTTTACAGAAACTAATTGCACATGCAAGCAAACCAAAAATTAACCCTTTAAGACCTACCATAGAACCAAGTCCGCCAGAGCTTATATTATATTTTTACCTGCTGTGGAGCCATTTTTGGGAGCATTTCAAGTTGCTATACATCAATACAACTGTTATAGCCCATATTTTAATAATATGTCTGCATTAAGTGCATAGTAATTACATAAATTGCAAAAAAGTGCAATAAACTACAAAATAATTGAAAATCGTTTTTTGCTTTTTTAACATATATTTCTAGTTAGAGAAATTTAAGAGGCTTATCTCTCAAAACTCTAAATACAAAAAAGTTGCAAAATATTTTCCCACCACAGGAAATTTATTTTGAGTGTCTTCATAGTTTTATTTTTGGAATACACCAATTTTTATATACTGCAGGAAAAATGAAAATAAATATTATAGTGCAAATTTGCAAAAAAGCAGCATGTGCATCAAAATAAACTATTTCCAGCAGTGCGATATGAGTCCTAAGCATCCCAGAAACGACACAGAAAGTCCTAAAGTCAAAGATAACTTTTAAAAACACCAGTATAGGCTTATAAGAAAAAAAAACTACATTTCCGCGAAAATGACGTAACTTCCGGTTTCGGGCAGGTAATGGCGGACATGCAAAAGTTCGCGCTGACGTCTATTCCAACTTAGGAAGTGTTATGATCAGCTGATCGGATCGGCAAAGCGTGTTTCTGGAATATTATGTTTTTGTTGCTGCAAGCGCTTTTTATGCAGCTTTTGCAAAGCTTTATGTGGAAGGAAACTGTGACCTAGGACAAGCTGATGGCATAAGACGTAAGTACAACTCCTCCGGTTTCATACGCAAAAAAAATTTTTTGCGCTAGCTTATGTGGTTGCAGAGCTACCGGGATTTAAAAATAGTTACGCAAAACAGAGCGTGCCCGCTCCGACCGGCTCTAAAGGGTTAATAAGCAAGCCTCTGTATGAAAGAGCCAAAGATCCAAAAGTAAGTATCAAGAATCAAAGCAGCTAAGTAATCAGAAAAATTTATAGACACTGAGGACTCATGGACAACAGGAAACAGATGGGGCATCATCCAAAATCTGAGACTACAAGACCAGTCCACGGTTAGGAGAGTACTGGGTTTTCTTTTAGAGACATCTAAAATAGGAATTTTAATTTTTCAACTCGTTGTTGCAAAATAGGCTGAGCGTAAACCAAGTCCCAACTATCATCCTAACCCTAGAGCCATTGACTTGGCATTGGTACTTACTGTATGGTCAGTAGCAAGTTTTGCTTGCTATGAGTGCTTCAGTTTGTCTTTTTTAAACATTCTTCCCTGCAAAATACTCTGTAAGGGTGAACTCATATCATGCACAGTTGCCTTATTTCTTCCTGTAGCATCATTATTGTCAAGATCGCGTGGAGGTTGTGGTGTGAGGACCCTAATGCAGACGAACGAGGCAGAACTGAACTTTAATGAAAAATGAGCCTTTATTGTGGCTAAGAACAAAAACACAAGCCAAACAAAGGAAATAACCAGGGGAGAAACTAACATAAAACCTGAACTGGAAAAACTGAGTACATGAAACATGGAGATGCAAGAAAAGGTTAACAGACGAACGGACAACAAACACGGGGACCTCATAAATACACAGAGGGATGAAGAGGGAATAGGAAACACACGGGTAGCACAGCTGGGGTGAATAAACATAATGACATAACAGGAGGAAGCAAAACTGAACACACTGAACACAGGACACTTGACTGTCAAAATAAAACAGGAAGCACAGAGACGCAGACCTAAGACCATGACACCACACCAGGGATAAACAGGGATGCAAACGGGGAGACGAGATGAAACACAAGGAGAGCAACAAGGGAACAGGTAGGGAGAGGGAGCGAGAGGGGACACGAGAGAAAAGGAGTGAGAGGGGACAAGAGACAGGGGAGTTGCAGAAACATGGATAAACATGACAGACAGGAGAGGACTGGAATGAACCCAAGGAGGGGGAACATGGGAACAGAAAAGGAAATCAAGACGCACACACACAAACCCAAAGAGAGTAAATGGACTGTTTCTTATATAGTGCTTTTCTACTCTCCCGGAGTACTCAGAGCGCTCTATACATCATGCCACATTCTCTTTCTTTCTATACTTAGTGCTTCCTAACTACTTTCATACTCCAATGAATGCATTGGAGAGCAACTTGGGGTTAGTATCTTGCCCAAGGATACTTGATATGCAGACTAGAGGAGCCATGGATGGAACCACTAACCTTCCGATCAGTAGGTGACCTGTTCTACCTCCTGGGCTACAGCCACCCTAGAGAGGGACACAGGACAAAGACACAGGGAGGGGAAACGGGGGAAACTAGACAATTCAAAATGCAGAAGAAATTCCTGACCAACTAATGAACCTAAACATAAACTGTAACTACAGGGGTCCAACAAAGAATGGCCACGCATCATACTGATGTCTTCGGAAATTTATTTCTCTCTCTCTCTCTCACTCTTGTCTTCAGACACCGTGAAAACTGAAGAAACACAAAGTTTACAACATAAATGTTTTGAGCTTATCAGCCTCTCATATCAGTGTCCATAAACAGTCTTGTGCAAGCAGAACAGAAAAATGCACAATAATGGATATCACAAAAATGTCCTCTCATTACCAGTGTAGAAAACGTATGCAACATTATACAAACAATATACATGAAACCATACCGTGTGCGCCTCTTGGACCACATGCAGAATAACATTAACGCTGAGGCCGTAGATGCATCGGTAGCCATGTATCCATGCTAGCTCCACAATGCCATGGTTGTGCTCTCAACCAAACTCTGGTCATGTGACAATTACAAACTTTACCTCATACAAACTTTACAGCACTTTACATATTTAACAAACCCATATTTTGTAATCACATATTTTAGACATGTTTTTTAATTAATGTTACACTTTTATCATCTTATCTTATAAATAAATGAACTAAATTAAGCATGAATCTATCACAGAAACATGAAATAACCAACTTTATTTTAACTGTCTCAGGGACAGTTGCATAAACCATAATACAAAATTACACTAAAATACAAGAAAGCTCAAAACGCTGCTTCAAATGACCCAGGACGATCCAATTGTCCCCACTCTCCCACTGGCCTGCACTTATGCTGTCCTTAACAGTCCAGGTGACTTGTGCAATTGAGTTCATCCTCAACATCTGAAGTCATCTATATCACACACACTTACTGAGGTAATCAATTTTAGGCAAGTTTTGTTTTTGCTTAAATGGGGAAGCTGTGACACACTGTCTGCTCACCTCCAGTTAAAGATTTTTAATTACTTTTTTTTATTTGTTTTTGTTAATTTTTATAGCAAGTAACACAGACCCATGCTACGTCACTGCACTTATAATCTATGCTATATATTTTGTCTGACCTCTTTAGGAGAGACCTCTTTTTCTAGACTATTTGAGCTCACACAGCTCAACACACGATCCAACATAAAGCCAAAATCCAGCGTAGAGCGGCTGAGTGAATGTGGTCTGGACTCTGTGCAGGAGACACATGGTCTTTGAGACACTGTAAAACGACAGCATACCCGCTCTGTGATCCACGTATACTCCTATTCTGGGTGACTGAGGGCCTGAAATGACAGTTCTGATTTTGTTATGTCTCAGTTCATAACCATTTTTGAAACACTCCAGTGCCCAAGAACTGTCATTGTTCCCAAACAGACTTTCATCTCCTGTTCTGCTGATATTCTTGTATGAAACTGCCACTGAAAGTGCTCCTCCACTCCACACCACCTCCCAGTAACAACATCCAGTCAGACTCTCTCTGCTCAGGACTTGATGTCTGTTGATGAATCTGTCTGAGTGATGACTATATAAAAATTTTTTACTCATACATTTGACTTTTTTGTCCCCTTCAAATAAGAGACTTGTGTTTGCTGTGTTAAAATCCAGCGTTAGTTCTTGAGATAGTCCGAGGAACTCAGCTCTGGTTTTGGGTTCAGGTGGAGACATTACTGCATCCACTTCCCCCTCTAACTGTGAGACTGCGGTGCCAAAACGGATTTCCTGTAGTTTACGTTTGAACTCTGACACAGCTGTCATCACATCCTCAAAGTACTGCAAAGTACATGTTTTAATGTCGAGTGATCCAACAGATTCATGCACATGTGACAGTGAGGTGTACGTCTGGAGAAAGTGGGTGTGATCCTGTGTATGAAAGAGCTGCCCCAGCTCAGCATCTTTCCTCTTCAGCACAGTGATCTCATTCTCTATTCTGTCCTGAAGCTCTCTTGCACGACACACTTCAGCTTTCTGACGAGATCTGATCTGCTGTTTTACATCATTAAAGATCTTCTCACTGTCCCTCACTGCTTTATCAGCAGACTGAGTGATGGCTTCCACCTCCTCCTGAAGCACCTTTATGTCTTTTTCTTTGTCCTGGATTCTCTCTTGGATTTTCTTTCGACTCTCCCCAAGTTCTCTCCGCTTTTTATTCCTTTCTGCTGTAGCTGAAACTGTGTCGTGGCCTTTATGTTCATCCATGGAGCACAAATAACAGATACACTGCTGATCAGTGCGGCAAAATATCTTCATCACCTCACTGTGTTGAGAACAGATGATTTTCTTAAGCCTCTTTGATGTGTCCACCAGCTTGTGTTTCTCAAAGGCAGTAGATTCATAGTGAGGCTGGAGGTGCTGCTCACAGTAAGAGACCAGACACTGCAGACAGGACTTGATGGCTTTCAGTTTCCTCCCAGTGCAGACATCACAGGCCACATCTTTAGGTCCAGCATAGCCATGATCGGCAGGTGAAGCTTGGAGTTCAGTCTTCTGCAGCTCCTCCACTAACTCTGCCAAGACAGTGTTTTTCTTCAAAGCAGGCCTCGGTATGAAGGTCTGTCTGCACTGAGGGCAACTCTGGATGTTCTTCTGATCCTCTTCATCCCAGTAGCTTTTAATACACTTCATACAGTAGCTGTGTCCACAGGGAACAGTGACCGGATCCTTCAGGAGATCCAAACAGATCGAACAGCAGATTTTTTTCTCATCCAGTCTGCTTGTTTGCCGTGCCATTATCGCTCTCAGATAACAGAATGATAAAAAAAAAAAAAATAGTACTACCGCATTAAAATTAAAAAAGATTTTTTAAAAGCAAATTACACAGAAACTACATCTTCTTTATGCGTGCTTCAATATCTGCATTGCGGCTCGTTTGTAACAGCATCCTGATGTCTTAACTTATGAGAAGATCTGTGAGAGTGAAGCTGTAGAAAAACACTGAGACTGAACGCAATTGGTTGATTTTGTGAATAGTGAGGAAGTTTTCAGCCTGCAAGTCATGCCACGAAGCCACAACTCTTGAGAAAAGCACCATGTGGTTCTACCCACTGTTGACAACACAGAGTATAAGATGCAAATACTAGACACCTTACACAACCTTAACTCAGTCCTTGACAATTTGTAGACAATTTCAAAATAACAATGTTCTTTAAAATGGATCAGTGAGTACGGCTTTGCATTTATCACTCTGTCAGAGCCATAAGATTATCATTAGGTATTTCAATGCTGATTACAAACTCGTTTGAGGCTAACAAATGGAAATTAGAACCCAAATTCAGATGTGGAGTTTAAGATCTTGGGAGTGCTTCACAGGGAGTGGGACCGAGGCTGCTATTACTGCATAGATGTCACCAGGAAACCAGCTACATTTCTACTATCAGACCATTCTTTCTTGTGTCAGAGTATAAAAATATGGCAGCACAGAGTCCACACCTAGTGAGGAATTTCATCTGTCAGAAAACACAAAAGACCTCAGCTGTGCAGTCCAATAATACAACAGTCAGTTTGGATATTTTAACGCCCCCATGATCAAAAGGCAAGGATGAGCTGCTGCAGCTGCAACTAGATGGTTTTAAGAAGAGAATTTTGAGTGAAGATATTTTCACGTAAACTGTTCCATTTCTGGAAAAATAAGCTTAAATGTCATGCATTTAACTGTATTAATGAATATGTATTGAGTTTAAATACTCCAATATTATCCTAGAATGCAACCAACACACATTTACAGTGGTATGCAAAAGTTTGGGCGCCCTTGATAATTTTCATGATTTTCCTTCATAAATCTTCAGTTGGTTGGATCTGCAATTTCATCTAAATGTATCATATAGCAGAGGAACACAATGATATTTGAGAAGTGAAATGACGTTTATAGGATTTACAGAAAGTGTGCAATAGTTACTTAAACTAAATTAGGCAGGTGCATACATTTAGGCACCCTTGTCATTTTATTGATTTGAATACCTTTAGCACTAATTATTGGAACATAAAATTTGTTTGGTAAGCTCATTGACCCTTGACCTACATAAGAAAGGGTATTTAAGGTGGCCAATTGCAAGTTTTTCCCCTCTTTGCATCTTCTCTCAGGAGTGGCTACATGGGAGCCTCAAAACAACTCTTAAATGACCTGAAAACAAATATTATTCAACATCATGGTTTAGGGGAAGGATACAAAAAGCTATCTCAGAGATTTCAGCTGTCAGTTTCCACTTTGAGGAACATAGTGAGGAAATGGAAGAACACAGGCACAGTTCTAGTTAAGGCCGGAAGTGACAGGTCAAGAAAAATCTTAGATAAGCAGAGGCGAAGGATGGTGAGAACAGTCATAGTCAACCCACAGACCAGCTCCAAAGACCTGCAACATCATCTTGCTGCAGATGGCGTCACTGTGCATCATTCAACTATTCAGCGCACTTTTCACAAGGAGATGCTGTATGGGAGTGTAATGCAGAAGAAGCCTTTTCCACGCACATGCCACAAGCAGAGTTGCTTGAGGTATGATTAAGCACATTTGGACAAGCCAGCTTCATTTTGGAATAAGGTGCTGTGGACTGATGAAACTAAAATTGAGTTATTTGGACATAACAAGAGGCGGTATGCATGGCGGAAACAGAACACAGCATTCCAAGAGCTAGCCACAGTAAAATATGGTGGCGGTTCCATCATGTTGTGGGGTTTGTGTGACAAGTGCAGGTACTGGGAATCTTGTTAAAGTTGAGGGACACATGGATTCCAGTCAGTATCAACAGATTCTTGAGAACAATGTTCAAGAATCAGAGACAAAGTTGAAGTTGCACCGGGGCTGGATATTTCAACAAGACAACCACCCAAAACACTGCTCAAAATCTACTAAGACATTCATGCAGAGGATCAAGTACAACGTTCTGGAATGGCCATCTCAGTCCCCAGAGCTGAATATTATTGAAAATCTTAGGTGTTACTTAAAGCGTGTCACGGCCCAGCGGCACGAGGGAACAGAGATGGACACAGGTGCAGAAACCAACCCGGAAGCGAGACGGTAAGAGAACAAAGGATTTATTTTCACCCACAGGCAAACACAAGCAAAAACAAAACGACGCCACCACACTAGTGGCGTGTAGGATAATCTAAGATAACTAAGGGTGACCTAGACACCTCTAGGAGACAGCTGAACAGCAGAGGCAGCGGGGAGGTGGAAGCAGGACTATGTAGGGGCCGGGGCACTGGAATGAGAGGAGATCACGGTCAGTGGGATCCAGCAGACAATCAACGATCCTCCACAGTTAAACTGAGTTGCCTTACTTGGTTTCAGGTGGAGGGGACAGGTGGGGCGGAAGACCCGGAAGCGGTCGAGATGTGGGGAGGCAGGCAAGTGAGTGGTGGGCCGGCAGGCAACGTCGTATCAGCAGCAAGCGGCCCAGGAAAGGAAAGGAGGGAGACAAGACCTCCACTCCAGGTGCTACCTCTGAGAACAAGTCATCACACGGGTTCTGGACAGAGCAATAATGCTCCACTTGACTAACATGGGGATAGCAGATACTCAGGCGATGAACGGTTGAGTGCGCAGGTCTGATATACTGCCGGAATAATTGCTCACAGGTGGTCAGCCAGGGAGGAGCAACCAAACTCCACCTAAAGGAGGAGGAGCCGCTGTTGGAGACCTGCAGGTACCCACCCAGATGATGACAAAACGGGCTGTCCATGCTCGGAAACCATCAAACCTGACTGAACTGGACATGTTTTGTAAAAACAAAATGGTCCAAAATACCTTCAACCACAATCCAGACTCTCATTGGAAGCTATAGGAAGTGTTTGGAGGCTGGTATTTCTACTAAATATTGATGTAATTTTTCTGTTGGGGTGCCTAAATTTATGCACCTGCCTAATTTAGTTTAAGTAACTATTGCACACTTTCTGTAAATCCTATAAACTTCATTTCACTTCTCAAATATCATTGTGTTCATCTGCTATATATGATATATTTAAATGAAATTGCTGATCCAAACAACCAATGATTTATGAAGGAAAATCATGAAAATTATCAAGGGTGCCCAAACATTTGCATACCACTGTAAACAGTTAAATAAAACTAAACTAAAAAATTCTTACTGAAAATGAGGTTGGCGAAACTCACGAAACAAAAAAGCAGCAAATTTAATGGAACAACATGTAAGCTTGTGCATTTTACTGAACAGAGTATGAACGGAGTATAATGAGCTGATTTATATGCACTAAATAACAGCGTGAGTGTTTCACAGTCCTGGAAGAGGAACACCTTGAACTTTGAACACAACTTCTTAAAGATTTCTATAGTTATGATAGTCACAATCTTTATGATCACCTTACATCCTTCGTTGGATTTGCTTCAAGAAAACATCTCAAGACCACCTGACATCTGATTGATTTTGATTCTGACTTCACTTCCACATTTGTTGATTCAGCATCATATTAGTGAGGGATGCTTGGGCCTAAAAAAAAAATCACCTGGTACCCAGTTGAATGAAATAGATTCAACAGCCTGCTGGAAACATTCCTCAGGGATTTTGCTAAGATCATACAGATCTGCTGGCCAAATGTTGTTTACACCGAAGTCTGACCCTACCCGCCGAATGTTGCAGAAACTGAGACTCTTCAGATCCGGCAGCACTTCACCAATCTTCTATTGTGCAGTTTTGGTGAATCAGTGTGAACTGAAGCCTCACGTTTGTATTTTTAGCTCACAGGAATGGCACCTGGTTTGTTCTTCTGCTGCTTATCGACCTGATAGATTGCCAGTTTCTGAAATACCAGCCTGTCTCGCACCGATAACCACGCCACGGTCAAGGTCACTTTCATCACATTCTTGATGCATGCTTAATCATCCAGGTCATTAAACCCCAAAAAGTTGATTCTGTTCATTTGGACGTTGCATTTTCAGTGGGAGAGCTGAAACGTTTATCCACCTGAAAACGCTACGTCCAGATGAACAGAATCAACTTTTTGGGGTTTCATCACATTCCTCGTTCTGATGCTGTTTGAACTTCAGCAGGCTGTCTTGATTATATCTACCTAACTAAATGCATCAAGTTGCTGCAATATGAATGGCTGATTAGACATTTGCACTAACAAGCAGCAGACCAAGTGTACCAAGTGACTGATTTTTTTTAAAAATCATTTTTACTTCTTTTATTACAAACATAAGCTTTAAAAAAATAAAATAAAATAAAAAATGTGTTAAGAGCACCAGAGCACTTTCCCATAAACTGCTTCATTGATTACAAGAGGAAAAAACACGATACCCATATTACATATCAAACATGATTTACATTACACTGAATTGGTACATCATCATGTTTAGTATTTCATGAATCAATTTAGGCCACAAACTGTTCAATGAAAACAGATCTACAGACCCATGGATCAACACTACAGCCAAACCAGTGATGATTGGTTTCACTGGTTTGGTTCTGCTTTGTTTTGTCTGCAGGCATTTTTATATCACACTTACTCTTTTCTATTTCTAACACTCAGGACATAAAAACACACCCTGTTTCGTGAAACCACTCCTCTTCCTGGAATTATCTGAACCATAAAATACCCTCCCCCTTCTTCCTGTTTGCCCTTTGATCAACATAACTTCCTGTTTTCTGATCCTTCCAAATATATGCCAGAGTGCAGACAACTGACAAGATAGCAAAGCAAGAAAAAGGAACTGAGTTTTGGTTTGGATCGGGTGGCAGGAAGTGAAACTCTCACACACGAACTCTCGCTGAGGTAAAATGGCGCAGCAAGGAATTCAGCTCGACCAGGACAAACTCTGCTGTTCGATCTGTTTGGATCTACTGAAAGATCCTGTGACTATTCCCTGCGGACACAACTACTGCATGAACTGCATCAAATGCTGCTGGGATAGAGGTGATCTGAGGGAGATCCCCTGCTGCCCTCAGTGCAGACAAGCCTTCATACCAAGACCTGCTCTGGTGAAAAACACCATGTTGGCAGAGTTAGTGGAGGAGCTGAAGAAAAGCGGACTCCAAGCTCCTCCTGCTGATCACTCCGATGCTGGATCTGAAGATGTGGCCTGTGATTTTTGCATTGGGGAAAAAATGAAAGCTGTCAAGTCGTGTCTGCAGTGTCTGGTCTCTTACTGTGAGCAGCACCTCCAGCCTCACTATGAATCTCCTGCCTTCAAAAAACACAAGCTGGTGGACCCCTCCCAGATGAGGATTATCTGCCCTCGCCACAATGAGGTGATGAAGATATTCTGCCGCACTGATCAACAGTGCATTTGTTATCTGTGCTCCATGGATGAGCATAAAGGTCACTGCACTGTCTCCGCTGAAGCAGAAAGGAAAGAGAGGCAGAAAGCACTCGGGGCAAGTCATGAAAAACTCCAGCAGAGACTCCAGGAGAGAGAGGAAGCCAAGAGAGTGTTTCAGCAGGAGATGGAGGCCATTAATCACTCTGCTGATAAAGCTGTGAGGTGCAGCGAGACGATTTTCACTGAACTGATTAAAACAATTGAGAAAAGAAGATCTGATGTGACCCAGCAGATCAGACTTCAGCAAAAAACTGAGGTCAGTCGGGTTAAAGAGCTTCAGGAGAAGCTGCAGCAGGAGATCTCTGAGCTGAGGAGGAGAAACACTGAGCTGGAGCAGCTTTTCCATACGGAGGACCACACACAGTTTCTCTGCACTTACACCTCACTGTCACACATCAGCGAATGGACAGATTCACCGAGCATCAACATCCGTCCTCTGCGCTACTTTAAGGATGTGACAGCAGCTGTGGCAAAAGCCAGGGATAAAATGCAGGAAATGTTTAGTGATGTTTATACCAACATCTCACAGACAGTGAGTGAAGTGGATGTTTTACTGCCACAACCAGATCCCAAAACAAGAGCTACATTCTTACAGTATTCCTGTCAGCTCACACTGGATCAGAGCACGGCAAACTCATTATTGATATTGTCCGAAGGGAACAGGAAAGTAACAGGAATGCCCACTTTGCTAGCGGCAGTGCAACTGGCAGTGGATTTATATGCCAACAAACCAGGATCACATGCTTTCACTAACAGGTTTCAGGTGCTGAGCAGAGAGACTCTGACTGGACGTTGTTACTGGGAGGTGGAGTGGAGCGGCGGAGGGGTTACAGTGGCAGTCACATACCAGGATATCAGCAGGAAGCAGCAAGAAGAAAGTGAATTCGGACACAATGACAAATCCTGGGCTTTGCAATGTGTTGACCAAAGATGCTTTTTCAAACATAACAAAAGAAAGACTCCCATTTCAGTCTGCCGGCCGTCCAGAGTAGGAGTGTACCTGGATCACAGAGCAGGCATTCTGTCCTTCTACAGCGTCTCTGGCACCATGACTCTCCTCCACAGAGTCCAGACCACATTCACTCAGCCCCTCTGTGCCGGACTCGGACTAGATATGGGATCCACTGCTAAGCTGTCTGACCTCAAATAGACTGGAGTTATTTAACAGCTGGTGCGAGTGGATAGAAGCTACACTAATCATGATGATGTTTGCTATGCTTCTATGATCATTTCTTTGACTAATTACAGTAATTTGTGGGAAGTTTCGATGCATGCTCAAACATGCAGGTAAGGAAGTCCCAAAAAGTTGATTCTATTCATTTGGTTGTGGTGTTGTAATTTGTGGGGTCAAAATACAGAAATACTACATATTTCATAACTTCATTTATGTTTCTAATCATATCTCATTAAATAAGTGTCCCTGTACTGGGTGCTTATTCGTTTAATGTTTCTTTAGGTGTGTTAATAGCAGAAGAGCAGAAGAGAAAAGGTGATGAGGGTCACTGAAAAGCAACACTCCATGATTATTAAGCCTTATTGGTGTGCAAAGTGTTCATGATATAAATGGGTACATGTATATTTCGTACTCTGTTCAGCTGCGCTATGTGGACATTCTTTATTTTCCAGTGTTGATGCTGCCTATGGGGGTGCGCAAGGGGGAAAGTGGTGGCAGTCTGGTCTGATCAGGGGGCAACATGTGGCCCCCTTTGCACGACAGGAGGTGGATCTCTCTCCTGAGGGCTTCAGCTTGCTGAGACTGCTTTATCACCAAGTCTTGGAGATTCTGGATAGCCTCCTGGTCTGTGCGTCTCCTGTAGTCCTGGAACTGTTGTCTGCCCTGGATACATTCACACATATATAGATTATAGAGTATATGGGCAAAGTAACACATGATAGCAACAAATATTTTGTATATTTTGTATAAGTCTCTGGATCTGAATGAGAAAAGCAGAATTGCATAATTATAGCGGGATTCACTTTTTATCCGGAACAAAAATGAAATATTAACATATTAAAAGTATTTATGTTAAACGACACTATTAAAATAAACTGCATTATTTGTTTACATATGTGTGTGTGACACCGTGGATCCCAGGCTCATCAGCCTTGCACATTGTTTACCATTTTCTTTTGGCTGGTGCTGAGTTTAAGCTGTAGCTCCTTCTTCTGTTCATTCAGACTCGTTGCACTGCGGAGATGCTCCGTATTACACGTGGTCACCTCCATCACAGCTTGACGTGCCTCTTCTACCTTAGCCTGAACACACACACACACCCCAAGTAGAAGATTTTAAAAAAATGTAACCCGAAGTGGTTTTAAAATGTTCACTTTGCAAATGATCAAAACAGCACAGATGTAGACATCTCGCACACACACAGATAAGCATACATCCCACTGTCTGATCTCCTTGGCGTATGCGGCTTCTTTGAGGAGTTTTTCCTGCTTCAGCTCCTCCAGCCTCCTGTTCCCCGATAGCATCTGCAAAGCTTCCAAATCCACGAGCCTCCCAAACTTTGTTCTCATCAACTCGTTGCATTGCTGGTCCAATGCTGCACCAAGATACAAGCAGGCACCCAACAGCACAGATTAACAAACACATGATCAAATCTACGCATGAAGAAAGTCACAGGAATGTTTTCTTGAAGCCATGTGGCAAATCATGCAACACAAATCTGGATTTGTTTTCATCTGCATGTGTGTTTTCTTTTAAAGCTAATGTCTACATGTGACCTGTGAACTTCTCGTATATCTTTACACTTCAGCTCTTCAATGTCAGAGACTCTTACTCTGGATCGTGGCAGCCATGTTTCTGCGGTCGTGGATGAGCTTGGTGTGCTGCTGGCGAGCTTGACGGTGCAGATCTTTCTGATTGAGCTTTTCCCCCTGCAGCTGCTGGATGCGCCCCTTCAGCCTGTCCAGCTCACTCTTGTCCAGCACCAACGCCTCATTCAGATCTGACGGCACTGAGCCATTAACAACATACTCAATCTGGAAGACGCAGGGTGAAAGTGGAAGGAAGGAGAAAACAAAAAGAAAAAGTTCAAGAACTTCTGTAATATAGACTAAACTGCACTGTAACCATTTCTTTTAAATAAAACATCACAAAGTATTGCATGGAAGTCTATTATGGTCAATATTCATAATAAAAATCTGTAAAATCCATGAAAATGTTTTGTTTTAATCCTGTTTGGCTTTGGATCAATAAAGATCAATAAAATCACGCATGCAAAAGAGTGTTCTTCTACTTCGTTTCTTCATTTGAATTTTTGTTTTATTCACTTTATTTAAAGACTTAAACATCTCTACGAGGACAAAAAAAACCATGTACACAGAATGTTTTTTTAATGGCTATTAAAATTTGTGGATATTGTGTGATCGCCACGGTTCAAATGCCCATTCTGAGAAAAACCTTTTATTTCCTGCAATATTCTTTTAAAATTTATAATTTCTAAAGTGTATTTTTAATTAACATACATTTAATTTTTTAATTAAAAAAAAAAAGGCAGGATTTGTATAGATTTTGTAAAAGCTTGGATATTTGGTGAAATGGACTAATCAACTGTTTTTGTAGAGACTGAGCTGGTTGTACTTTCTCACTATAAGTATTTTTGACAGCAGGCAGACAATCATCTGTTATGTGTTGTTGTGACTTGCTTGAAGCAGTTTTGTCACCAGAGAATATCCAGCATGACATCCCATTTACCTGGTGCAATCTCAGAGGAACCACAACATCCAGTTCACTGATTTTCTGCAGTTTCTCCCTGTTGATTAAATCCAAGTCGTCTTCCAGTGCAGCCCGGCTGCTCTTCACCGATTTCTCCTGCAGAGCAGATCAAATCCACGCAAAAACACAAGCACAATAACATGAGTGCAAAACACACGAGTGATAACAAGAGCAAGGTACAGAAAGCACAACAGTGATGAAAACCGATGAGTTTGACCTTTTTTGCGAGGCTGTCGCTCTCCTTCTTCAGAGCTTCAGCGCTCTTTTTCTCCTCTGTTAACAGTTCCTCCAGGTCCAGTCGACGTTCACGCAGCTGCAGTGTGTTCTCAAACAGCTCAGGTTCACAGCCTGAGACACACAAACACA
The DNA here is from genome assembly GCF_000239375.1 of Pundamilia nyererei. NCBI lineage: Eukaryota > Metazoa > Chordata > Actinopteri > Cichliformes > Cichlidae > Pundamilia > Pundamilia nyererei. The sequence goes on from NW_005187417.1 coordinate 1,940,463, forward strand.
GACTTATGCTTAAAGTCAAATTAAAGAGACCTGTTTTCAGGCTGAAAAATGAAATGACCTGAAATTTGTCTTTAATGGTGCATTTCAAAGTACTGAAACGTTTCTGTGCTCCTGCTGGAACAACAGAAAAGTTTTCACTGTTAAAAAATTAAAGGAGATGAATGTTTTTCACCACTTTACTGACCTTCAGGGCAAATACTGTCATTCACAGCAGCTCCTCCTTCTTCACTGTCATAATCATCATCCCAGTCATCGTCTTCTTCAGAGTCTCCATCACTGTCTCCATCACTGTCCTCTTCTTCTACAAACACACACTGTGATCATAAAGTACTGATGCACACATCGTTACACACACTGTGTTACTTTCCCTCACCTTCATTTCCCGTCTGCTCCTTCTTCTTCACACGTTTGATCTTCTTCTTGAAGACTTTGGTCAGAAACTCTTCATACTTATTGTTTTCCCCGAGCGAAGCCTGGAAGGCAGCGGTCAGAGCCTTCTCCCTCTCCTGCAGCTTGGCTATGTCTCTCCTCTTCATCTCCAGCTGTTCATTGCACTCTCCCAGCTTTGACTGTGAGTGATCAGAGGAAGGAAGTGTGAGGACTACAATAACTGCAGGTCCAGTGTTGTGCTTACACAGTTTTTTGGCAAATAATGATTTCCAGGCCACCAGTGTTTGGCAGCAAACACTACACAGTTATTGTAGTTATGTGTGGAAAAAATGAATTGTAAATTTGAGTCACATATCTGATAAAATCTTCATGCTTCAGGTCTGTTTTCAAGTCTTTTTTTTATCAATTTAAAGTAGGTCAGTGTTATTTTAAAGCACATTTAGCAGCAGAACAAATAAAATAAGGAATGTCACTGTAAAATAGCAATGTATGAAGCCACCAGAAGCATCAAGAGTACAACAACTACTGATGAATGCAAGTGACAAGCTTTTTAAAAGCTGACAATTGTGCCGACCCTAAACAAACAAACCACTTGCTTCCACGTCTTCCTGTTATGACAGTCACCTGCATGCCCTCTGACACTAAAAACCTCCTCTTTCTCTTTCTCCATCTTTAACATCTACCTTTCAATAAGCCCAACATCTCTCCTCTGCTCGTCGCCAAATGAGCCACTCTGTTTTATCCCTAAACTGTCCATTCAAAATAACGATGCATGTGGATGCGCATAGGTGAGCTAAAACATAAGAACGCTGCTATATCCTTTTAAGCAGATTACTAAAGCGTATTATTAAATAAAAACACCAACTCCAGGCTAATTCAATCCACCTACTGTGATGCTGTTCTCCTCCGTAATGCAGGTGTTGAGCTTCTCATGTAAGCCTCCCTCTCTCCTCTGAAATTGTTTGAGGAGCAGCATCTCCTGAAAGAGCGTCACCAGGCGGAGGTCAGCCAGCTTCAGCCGCCAGTCCAGATGCAGCTTCTGTCGACACAGCAGCAGCAGCTCCGCGTCAAACTGACAAACCGCAGTCTCCATCTGAGGATAAAATCCATCCCCACATCAGTTATTATCCAGAAGACATTCCAACTAGTTATTCAGTTAAAAATCAAATTAATGACAATGACCTCCTCCAGCAGAGTGTTCTGCTCATGCAGCAGTCTGATCTCCTCCTCCTTCTGAAGCTCCTCCTCCAGCTCGCTCAGTTCAGATCCTTCGTCCACTGGTGTCTCCTCTTCTTCTCTGGTTACAGATGAAACAGACAATCTGGGAGTTTCTTCTACATCTCTCCTCTGCTCTTCTTCCTTTTTATCCTCCTCCATTTCTTTCTCCAGCTGCTCCAACAAACTCGCTGCTCCCTCCTGCTCCAAATCCCTAAACCTTTTTAAAAACAAAACATAAAAAATCTACAGTTTTTGTTTTCTAATGTTTTTCATGTCATTGTAGCAACAATGTCAAGCAAACCAACTGAAACCATTTAAAGTTTTGGTTTTCAGAGAACAGCCATCCTCTGTACCTCTGCTCCCTCAGTGACCGGTATCGCTCCAAGGTGGAGTGGCTGTACCACAGCTTCTCCTCTGGCACTTCCTCTGTTAACATGTTGGGCAGGATGGGTGGAGGCCGGCGGAGATGAACCGCCAGGCGCTGCTGGACCTTCTGCAGCCGCTGAGCCTGAGCACGCAACCAAGACACCAGACGAAGTTTGGAGTCCCGCAATGCCACGATCCGTCTGTTCAGCTCACTCTGCTTTTCATGCATCTAGTGATGATGGAGTGAGTCATTCGATTATCCAGATAATTTAATAATGACATTTAAGGACCATAATTATATGCCTGCACGTAGGTGTGAAATAGATAGCACAAAGTATATTTAAAGCAGATGTGAACATCTGGGTATTAGTGTGAGTTTGTACATTTTCCTCCAAGGAAATCAGTTCTTCTCTCTTCATCTCAGCGTTCACCCTCCGGTGTTTCACCCCGATGTAGTCCCCGATGTTCTCTTTGGCTTCACGGATGGCTTCCACGTCCTTCGGATCTTCATAGTCCTCACTTGGTTTCTCTGCGTAACTGAGACACCAAAAATCCAAATACATTTTTGAACCAGCATCATAGTAATCATTTAAGCTCCAGCTACTCCTTAGTGGGTTAACCTGACACTGCAGAGTCACTCACATTTGTGCCCATTCCTGCTTCTTCTTTTCTATTTTGGCTCGAGCTTGCTCAGCTTTCTCTGCAGCCTTTCGAAGTCTCTCTTCCTGACGATCTCCCAGCTTGATCTTGGCTGTACGAATCACTGGGTGGCATAACACCTCCTCCTCTGAATGCACACAGGTGACAATGCAGGTCAAGATATATCTTTGATGTGTAAAACAAAGACACAATCACTTTCTTACCGTCAATTTTGGTGCTGCCTTTTGCAGTCTCTGCTCTGACTTTCCTACAATCTAGTGCAGCATCTCTGTGTCCAACAGGCTCTCTGGTTGTGCTCCGATGCCTGACCTGAGCTGAAAGCTCGGCAGGCTCCGGTAAATGGTAAGTGGAGACTCTGTGGCTGGTCTGGATGGCAACCACAGTGACCATTTTTCCACCAAGAGAGTCCCTGAACCTGACATCAAGCATAGGTGTTTGTCATTTGGCTACATACACTATTCTAAAGATGCACGCTCATATTTCACTTGGCCAAAGTTTCAAGTAATGTAGTCTGTGCAGGTCAGCGGTCAAGTCAGGAACACAGCTTTGTCCCACCAGCTGTTCAAGCTTTCTGTTTGAGGGGCAGGCAGTCAGAATCAGAACAAAGCTGGCTGAAAGGGACGCTAACCTTAGAAGGAGAGGAGCTAACACTTTGTTTCACACCAAAAAGGCTCTTTTTAAGGCAAATTACTATTTTTTGGATTTGTGAATAATATAAATAGTTGTAGAATAAAAACTTGCATGTACCAGTCCTGTAGTTTTTTGAGTGCTATGCTGCAGCGCTCCTGCTCCCAGGCTAGCTGCTTCCTGACCTCCATCACGCGCTGGGCCTTCAGCCTCTCTGCCTGTTTGTAACATCGCTGGTCCAGCTGCAGCTCCTACAGACACACAACAACACATACATCTAACAACAATCTACTGTGTCTATCCCTTAATAAAACATTCCAGATCAGATTATTTTTCACATCTCATTGAATCTCAGTTTCAGTGGCAACGCAGCTGAATTTCCCAACTCAGGGATAGTGCACACATACACATCGCAGATTTGCATTTGTACCTCAGGTTTCAGGCGAATGTGCTCCGACAGATTCTGGTTGTCATTCAGCACTTTCTTAAATTTCTTCTGGAGTTCACTCAGGTTCTTCTGCTTTTCAGAAACCTTTAGCTCAGCCTCCTTTTGCAGTTGGTCATTTTGCAGCTTTTGCTTAGCCATCTCTAAGCTGGAACAAGGAGACATTAGAAAGTTAGAAGAGAGAAAACTTGATACTTTTCATGAGCCACAGCAAAGTTTCATTGTGAAGAGTCAAGCTTTCAACACCCCCACTTTGGCAGTTTATAACATGATGTCACGAGCTATGAATCCGAGGAACCCTGCACGCTCATATTCTGCCTACTTGTCAACCCTGTAAAGTATGTGTAACTCTGATGTCCAAAATAAACATAATGCATTAATAAGACTTAAAAGTAGTGACTGAGACCATTAACTCATCAGGAAAATGTTTACTTAGGTCACAGATGTGTTGGTTGTAAGGTTATTTTCGTTCTATGTCTTTGTGAAACAGGAGTGTCCTTCTACTGGTCATTAGAAATAATGCAGGATTAAGGTATCTTCATGTTTCAGATCGGGTGAGCTATGTCCATCATATACAGGTGCAGCTGAATTTGAATATCATGCAAAGTTCATTTATTTCACTGATTCAACTTAAAAGGTCAAACTAATATATGATATAGACTCATTACATGAAAAGCAAGATATTTGAAACCTTTATTTTTTATAATTGCTTCAATAGCGGCCTTCAGCTCTTCTGCATTGTTCGGTCTCGTGTCACTCATCTTTCTCTTGGCAATGCCCCATAAATTCTCTATGGGGTTCAGGTCAGGTGAGTTTGCTGGCCACTCAAGCACAGTAATCCCATGGTCATTGAAGCAGGTTTTGGGTACTTTTGGTAGTGTTGGCAGGTCCCAAGTCCAGTTGGAAAACAAAGTCAGCATTTCCATAAAGCTTGTCTGCGGAAGGAAGCATGGAGTGCTCCAAAATGTCCTGGTAGATGGCTGCGTTGACTCTGGACTTAATAAAGCATAGTAGACCAACACCAGCATGACATGGCTCCCCAAATCAACACAGACTGTGGAAACTTCACACTGGACTTCAAGCATCTTAGATTGTGTGCCTCTCCATTCTTCCTCCAGACTCTGGGAACTTGGTTTCCAAATGAGATGCAACATTTGCTCTCACGAGAAAAGAGGATCTTCGACCACTGAGCAACAGACCAGTTCTTTTTTTCATTTAGCCCTTTTTCTTCCACACCTTTCCCTTCCACATAACTTTCTATTAATGTGCTTTGATACAGCACTTTGGGAGCATTCAACTTCTTCTGCAATTACCTTTTGAGGCTTTCCCTCCTTATGGAGGCTGACAATGATGGTTTTATGCACAACTGTCAGGTCAGCAGTCTTCCCCATGATTGTGATTCCTACTGAAGCAGACTGAGAGAGCATGTAAAGGCTCAGGAACTTCATGCAGGTGTTTTGGAATAATTAGCTTATTACAGTGTGACACTTTGAGCCTAAAATATTGAACCTTTTTACAATATTCTAATTTTCTGAGATTTTGAATTTGGGGTAAGCTGTAAGTCATGAGTCTGTATCATATATTAGTTTTACCTTTTGAGTTGAATTACTGAAATAAATGAACTTTTGCACGATATTCAAGTTTTTGAGTTTCACCTGTATATACAGTTTATGAGAGTCCCAAAAAGAGAAAATGGTAGATATACAGAGGAAGAAATTATTAATTGATACAAAATTATAACTAAACTTGCTATTTATTCTCACCTGTAGGCTGCTGGATCTTCAATATCCTCAGTCTCATTCCCAAGAGTTATCTAAATCATGCAAAAAAGATGATATTGATACAACCTCACACATATAAAACAATTTTATTAAACTTTTTTTTTTTGGGGGGGGGGGGGGGGGGGGGTTTTTTTTTTTTTTTTTTTTTTTTGGGGGGGGGGGGGGGGGGCTGTCTTCTACTGAACTGTTTTACTTGGGAACACGTGACCACGAGTTCAGCATTTAGGCTTATAAAGTGCCCCTTTAAACTTAAACTTATGAACTAGCTCAATTTTAGTCCCTTACAAACTCAAGCTGATTATTATATAACTGGTTTTACAGACAATACGCCATCAAAATGTGACCAACCTTGGGTGAAGGAATCTTGGCTCTCTTTCTCTGCAGGCTTTGCTGCATCTCCTCCGGAGGAAGTAGGCTGAAGGAGAAGATGTTCCCGTCATCTCCCGCTGTCAGCACAAACAGGTCGTCGTGGCTACAGCGGATGTGTCGCAGGTGTCCATACTCGTTGTCGTGGACGCTGAGAGTCCAGTATGCCTGCATGGAGGTGAGGCTGTGATCACCAGGCTGCAGGGGATAAATCCTGATGGAGCCCGAGTTCATGCCGCAGAGAAGCAGCTGTCTGTTGGAGCTGCAAAGCACCAGGAATTCCACTTCAATCACCACCCTTTTCATTCAAAACATGTAAAGTGTACACAGCTGCACAAAAGTTTAGAAAAGCTCGTCTGTCCTCAGGCTACCTGAAGGTGATGGAACAGATGGGGTCATCCTCTGCGTTATGTACAGGCAGAAAGCTGAATGGTTCATCCTGCCGCTGCTCAGGATCCTCGTCTTGATTCTCAGAGAACTTACAGTGATATAAGAAGCCTGAGTCAAAGCCTCCCTACAGGGTTCAGAGAGACAGAAAACAGTTAATCGTGAAGAAAAAAATCACACTTCAGGATATTTACCTATATCTCATCAACTTCCAGAGCTAAACAGATATCATTAACTCCTTTCTATAAAACTGCATGGCTGGTAACTGATAAATAGATACCTGATGCAGAAAGTTAGACTGATGCTTGTTGATGAATGTGACTGTAATGTGTGGCCATTGCATTCAATTACACTAAAGCAGACCTTCCCAAAGTGTGGGGCCCGCCCATTGCAGGGGGGGCGATATGAAAAGGGAAACAAACAAAAAAAAAAAAACAAGGCTTGGACGCTGCTAGTACTGGGCGCCCACACAAACGCAAAGCAGGAGATGAAGCATTGCTGAATACACTGTTCCAAAAAATAGTAATGTCAAAGTATCTTACTGTGTATTTTACAGTTTGTACTGTCTTTCTAGAATAGCATTAAATTTACATAAGTAGACTGTGATTTTACATGTCAAAGGTAAAATAACATAACATCACTGTAAATATAGTAAAACACAATTTACTTGTTTTGTAAATATATTTTTGTTGTACATATGCATATTTAGATTGTAAAAATACATTCACAAATGTATCATGATTTCACAAATATCTGTCTGTTATTTGAAAGATTGAACTGTTGAATTCAAATGTAATGCTATGGAAAAGTATATAACATGATTCCTATAAGCTTGTGTTACATCACATAAGTATTATTATCATTGCTATTTAGGGCGATTGTGGCTCAAGAGTTGGTTGCCGGTTCGAGCACCGGCTCGGACACTCGGAGTCTTGACCATGGACACTATTGTGTCCATGGTCAAGACTCTTCACCTACTGGTGATGACCAGAGGGGCCGATGGTGCGATATGGCAGCCTCGCCTCTGTCAGTCTGTCCCAGGGCATGCAATCCATTATTATTTAAACCAACTGTTAACTGTATATTTCTGTACATTTACGTATTATGATTCATATTGCCACATTCATTGACCTTGTTTATAGGTAATTTCATTGTTTGATCACGTTAAAATGTTCCTAATTTAATGTCTAAAAGCACTTGGAAAAGGCAGAATCCCATGTAAAATTAGCGCAACAAACTCTATTTTCATTACTGAAAATAACCGTATTTTTATGGGACAGTTATTTTCTGTTATTTTACGGTCGTATTTTGGCGCCCCAGCTGCCGGAATATTACCGTTCTTTTAAGATGTTTTTTTAACAGTATATGTTTCCAAACCAACTTCATTCTAAGCCAAAGACTAGAAAATATGGTGAAACAAATCTTCCCTTTGGTTTCACCTGCACAAATGCCAAGGTAGGTCTCCCCTGCATAATTGATTTTCCCTTCGTCAGCACAGCTGGGCTCTCCAAATCACGGACAAACAGTATCCTACAGTTGTTTATGTTTTTAAACCCATTTTGCACAGAGAGGCATTTTTTATTTTTTTTTTGAGAGAGAGAGAGGCATTTTTTGAAAAATGTATTGAAAAATGTATTGATAGCAATGTTGAATATTATTACACATGAAAAAAACAACTACATGTAAAATAATTACACCGTGACGCCTCTGCCTTTGTAAATGGAGGGACAGTAACTGCGTGTAAATGTAAGCGTGTAAAACCTGAAGATAGTCAGATTAACAGTATTTTGTCTCTATCTGCCATTCTGCAATTCATCTCATGTAAACAATAACGTGGCGCACAGCGTGACGTGAAAAAGGCACATACCTTTGACGTTGCGTGATGAACTCTGTGTTCCTCGTCCGCACGTAAACGCAAAAAAAGAGTTTTAAAAAATCTCCGTTTTCTGTGATTCCAAACGCCATTTATGTGTGGACGAAACAGCTGAGTTTTCAAAAATACCCGTGTAGGTGCAGATATAACGTAAAAGAGTTAGTAGTTTATTTTCTTACTACCTGTCATTTATTGCAGATTACTTGTATTTGCTTAATTGTTTACTAAATGTTTGAGGTGTGAAATAAACCTCAATGGAGCAAAATATGGGTGTGTGTGGTTGGAGGATGTGTTTGTGTGTGCGTGTGCGTGCGTGTGCGTGCGCGTGGAAGGGGGGGGGGGGTGTGAACATTTTTCTTGTAAAAAAAAGGGGGGCCCAGCAAAAAAAGTTTGGGAACCTCTGCACTAAAGACTCTTGGAGTGTACAATATATTTGAAAGTGGAGATGAGTTTTCTAGTCTTCTTGTTTTTGGACTATATCTGATATTGCACAATGGTTTGTTTTTTGAACAGATTTGATAGCTATCAAAAAAGATTTGGTACCTCACCCTTTTTAACTGTGAATTTTACATGTTTTTACTCACTGACAGCAAATGCAGGTTGTAGTCTAGTTTATTTTCTACTTTTGTGGGTGAAGGAACTTGGTATCATATTCCTGTATGACTGTAAGAAACAGACATATTATGGGTGTGTGTGTTTGTGTTTGTATGCATACCATGGAGAGCCAGAAGTGTCCAGGCTGTGAATAGAAGCCACAGCAGAGAGGACTTGGTGGATCAGGGATATAGATAGGAGGTAATTCTTCCTTCTCCTCTTTTTCTTCTTCTTGCTCTACATCCAGCTTTTTTGTATCTTTTAACCGTTCTTCTTTCGCTTTCTTCTTCTTCTCCTCCTTTATAGCTTTATTTCTTGCAAAATCCTCCTCTCTCTGAAACACAGAATTTAAAATGCAAAACATCTGATCTGAAATGACGTTTCCATTCATATTCGAGCAGCAGTTCTTTTAAACAGAGTAAAAAGGCAGGAAATAAAGAAACACCAAGTACAAAAACACAGTTAATGGAGCCATAAAAGTTAAGAACAGCGATAATTCAAAAAGGCTGCACAATTAACCTTAGCCACAGTACTGGTAGATAAAGTTAGTGGTTACACATCCAAGTAGTAAAACTTACATACTTAAGATTTTATAGCTGGTTAACCTGCTCACAGTTACTGTGAACCTGCAAGCCTCTTCACAAACCACTTCTGTCACAGCTCAGCTATTGCTGACTTGGAGCATCTGGACTTCTTTAAGTTGCCTAAAGACGTTTCACCTCTCACCACCCAGCACAGAGCTGTACTGCCAAAATATGAACACTCGCAGAAGTGAATGTTGATCTTTCTTTACCTTAGCGGTGCTGACGAAAATGAATTTATTTATTAAAACAGACTAAAGTCAAGAAAGACCACTTTCAGACCTTGATTCGAGACTTGATGCTTTTAAACTTGAAGGATCTTCTGGGCAGCTCTGACAGATGAAAGGTGTTGGTTGGTTTCTGAGTTGCCAGATCAGGACTGTGCACCTCAACCACATGACCGCTCTGACACAGGATGACCAGATTGTTATCGTTCTGTATAAAAATGTACAAAAAACAACGTTATGCAAATCTATCACAGAGACCCTTCACATTCACAGCAGCAATGATTAAACACTGAGCTTACGTGAGAATGCGGTGACCACTCCAGCGCCTTTACCAGCCCAGGGACGTGGATAAAACCAATGGGGTTGTAGTTCTCTCCAACAGTGAAGAAGAACACAGTGCAGTCAGCACTCTGAGGAGAAAGATCAGAATAAGAAGAGATATCAGAAAGATACAACAAACACCAAAACTAACCTTAGACTGATAAAGTGTCTACAGAAACTTTACAAACTTCACCTCTAGCTAGCTTAGCTCTAGCTGAACTTTTAATGGGTGGAAATTCCTTCTTGCCAAAGCCAATAAATGCTGACAAAACCTAGCTTTGTGTAGCAGATGAATTTAGCCTATCTGAAGAAGCCTTGTTACTGGTACTCCATATTATATGCTTCCACAGTAGTAAACTAGAAAACCGCTTACCCCTGTGGCCAGGATCTCTCCATTTCGTTCATATGCCACAGCTGTAACAGCAGCATCATGTGGTTTGAAGGGCTGTCTAAGGCGCAGCTCGGCATCTCCTTCGGGGCTCTGTCCTGTGATAGTTTGCAGCCTCTGAGGGTTGTACAGCTCCAGCAAGCGAACTACTCCATTCTCAAAGCCGGTCACCAGTAAACCTCCACTCTGGCTCACCTTAAAGCCAACACCGGAGCCATTGTTGAGCCTTTTGAGTCACACTGGAAGAAGAATTCTGTTTTCACTGACACACTCACCTTAGCTGGAGCCCAGCAGAGAGCAGTTCCTCCCTGATTAAAGCGTCTGGTGGTCAGTTCTCGTTTTGCCAGGAAGTCAAAAACTTTGACAGAGCCTGGATGACATGGACAAAATAGCAGCTCTTACAGAGTTTGAATGTGTTTTCACATATATAGTATATTTATATAAACTATATATCTATAGTATTAGCTCTTGAGAACAGTCATGTGTGATTTTGGAGATTTTTCTAATATCTACTGACATGAAAGTGGTTCCAAATCTGGGCCCAATAGCTTTGGGGTGTGGCGACAGTTTAAGTGTAACAGCATTTTTCTTTGAAATGCATGGAACTGCTAGTGGTTGATTGGCCACTAGCACTGAATCAATGGAAAAGGAGAGCATGGTACAGGTATGTAAGCACACATGGACTCACAGTCCAGAGTGGTTGTTGCCATCAGGTGGGATTTCTTTGATACGTCCAGGCCTTGAATCATCCCACCATGGAACGAAAACAGGCACTCTGGATCAGGACTCTGCACACAAAAGACTTTATTACACAGGCCGGAACCTGCGCACTGTATTATGACACACAGTGGTTTAATGAAGTTCCTATGAAGAACGGAGAATATAACATTTTGGTCTTTATCAGTTACAATCCATCCATTTAGAAATGCCTGCACTGTTACTTGTTCATTCAAATCCCCAATAAACAAATTGCTGCATTTACATAGCTTCTCCATAGAAACAAAAGATGCAGGAAACTTACTGTGTTGGTGAATGAAAGGTCCAGTTTCCAGATGGCTCCATTAGAATCCTACAAGTTCACACAGGAGAGTGATCAGGACCAAGGTGAGTGTGGATCATGTGTTATGGTTTCCAAGTGCAAACCTTTTTTTCTGACCTGGGCAAACCAAACGAAGGAGTGAGGCGGGGAGCTCCTCCTCACCACAGAAGAGAGGCACACATTGCGTCCGACCACCAGCTCATTATTGGGCTCCATCTCAAATCTAATGCCGTCACTGTTACTGTCAGCTGTGTTGATCCTCTCAAAGTCCCAAACCTGATGGGAAAATTTTACTTTTGCTATTCACACATTGATACAATTTTACAACTAGAAAGAAAAAAAGAATGGTATTGATAAGAATGGTCATGGTGAAAATATTACAGAAAATTGGTTGTACTGTAAGCACCAGGATTATCTTAAAAGAGAATGTCAGTATTTTTTTTTTTAAATAACTGCTTGACATGATCTCAATAAATCCATCTGCTCAAATCCACGCTCAACACAAATTCCAGTTTCTTTAAGAGAAAGAGAAAGTGCCTCTATATTTCTACTCTAGCCCTTAATTTAAAAATGTATGCTTGTCCAATAAAGTACTAATAATTAAAAATAATGTATTTTTATCCACTAGGGCAATAGTCCCCAACATAGTTTCCGAAAGAATAATCATTTCTTCCTTCTTCAGAAAAAGTTCATTGTTAATTTTAGCTGTACAAAATTGACTTGCAGTGGCAGTAGCCTCCATCAGGATCAAGCATGTTTGGCATGTGGTGGAACAAGCTGAAGGACAAGAAGTATCTGCTGGCAGTTACTACTGTTCACACCCAGGGGACACATGGCCATGCTCTGACAGGTCAAATGTTTTTGTTTTTGGCAAAATAAGGGGACTCTATGGTTTAATGTTGTGATTGGTGTAGCAAGGATCTTACCCTGACAACACCATCAGAGCCAATCGTCATCAGCTGTCCATCTTCTAGGGAAAACGGCTGGACCGTCCCTGCATGACAGGTCCGGCCATCATTACGGCAAATCTCCACCTTGATGGTGTTCCCATCCCACAGCAGCAAATTGCCCCAATCTGTTCCTGACAACACCTAAAAGGAGAAGATGAGGTGAAATATTAATTCTCTTGTACAGAGCCAATCTCGCAAAAGTTCATCTTCATTTTTTTGCTCCAATGTCCCTTGCGAGGCTCCATACTCTTGACTAAAACATGAAGTGGTATGTAAATACTTCTTTCTGAGTGTCACCGACCTCTCAAAGGACTTTAGACTAAAAGCTACATTTACCCATACTTTCACACAGAGCTTTATTTCATGCACTTGTATAATTCAATCGACCTCTTATCTACAGTTAATAACAAATCACCTATTCACTTTAATTTACACATGTAATCAATACTATAGTTGTAAAAAAGTAAAATTCTTGCTTTTTATCTGGAGACTTCACTACATGATGTGTGGCCAGTTTCAATTTAAATGGATTAATGGGAAGTTAAGAGGCTCTCTTGGAGGTAGCCTCTGGCTCTCGAGTACAGACCTTTCCATCAGGAAGTTCCACGTAGCCCTCGATATCAGTTGGTACAGTTTTCCCAAAATGTCCTATAAGTCCTTGTAATTTAGGACCTGTGAATGTGTTTGCCATTTTCCAAAACCTAAGAGAGCGAGAAAGAAAACAAAAACATTCGACATTGCAAAAGGGTAAAAACCTCAACTCTGCAGTCAGAAATGACTGCAGTTATTTTTTGTTATTCTGACCCCAGAGTTTACCACAATATCCTCTGCATAAAACAAGAAACTAACTCAAAGTTGTTTTTGCAACATTTTCAGAGGACTATACTCTGACTTTACTTGATGTGCCCAAATCCAGACGTTGTGAGGATTCCTGGGTTATATGGGGAAAAGCTGACTCGATAGACCTCCTGTGAAATGGCCTTGCAGCTCAGTATCACCTCCTCCTGCCTCCAGTCCCACAGTGTCAGCGTGTAGTCAGGTGCACTCCCCACACTGGCCAGTATGCTTCCGTTGTGGTTAAACTCCACAAAACTGTACTCCCGCTCAGTACCACCTACAGACATGCAGGTTAAATCAAGAGCATCAAATAACATTAAGATAATAACTGTAAAATGAATCCGATGTACCTCTGAGGATGCGGTAAGGTCCCAATGAAGGATATCCATAGACTATGATGTTGGGCTGTTTTCCCTTCTCTGCTACAACAAAGTACTCCTTGCCAGGGTGGGCCTTTAACCACACACACACACACACACACACACACACACACACACACACACACACACACACACACACACACACACACACACATGTCTGAGAAAATGCAGTCATCAAGTGATTAATTATGCAACTGGACCAAATGCATTTTATAATAAGGGATTGTAAATCTTCTTGTAAATACTGCATTAAAACAATTGAGGTATTAATTGTGTGTACCTCAATCATTTCTGCTTGAAAACTGTAGGTGCATAAATGTACACTTCTGCAGGAAATCTTTGGAGTGCCTACGATATAACCCACATAAGCAGCCGACCAGGTTGCTGCCATTTATCCTGGAGTTTTACATTTGATGCTAGCCGCACTGTTAAATTATAAAACTACAGCAGAACTTCTTTGCAAGCTCCTTTGACTACAGCAGAAAAGCGATAGAATTTGGGGTTACGGTGTAGTTGTGCCGTAGATTTCCCGCTAATGCTTAAATCCCCAGTAGCATTATTTAACTCCTCAACGTGCCTGCTGTCCGTCACAGAGATTGCAGATTCCGTGGGACAGTTCCCTTGCATGATGAGTAATTTCCCCTTACCGTGATTGCTCCAATTCCCCCTCCACTGCAGGAGCGCAAGTATCTCTGCTCCTTGGTGTTCACATCGAGCAGGACGAGCATGTTCCCCGCTATAAAAATCAGAGTTCTGTCATCCAGCAGCTTCAGGTTTGCCCTGCGTCCACAGTCATAGCCAAAGGAGTGACTGATTGCATCATTAATTAAGGATATCAAAGTTAAAATTCACATCAGTGTTATAGAAAAATGTTTTTTAGCAAAAGTCCCATGAAAATGACAACTGCTTTTTTATAATAATGTATAAATATACTAATATCTCTGGCCCCCATACTGTTTATACATACTATTAATTTAGAAGCATTAGCATTAGCAGAGAAATATATGACACATACCATAAGATAATGGCACTATAATGCTACTGTATTAAACAATATTACTGCTTAGTCTACACTACATATTACTTACAATATACACAACGCATGTTTAAATGTACAGTATATTATACTGAGCATTCATACTTACACATACACTTATATAATACAAGCTAAACATATAATGGCTGCAAACATTAGCACGATATAGAGTTAGGTAGTGTTTATAACATATTTAAATAAAATCGTGAGGTGTTTACCTTACAATATAAAGTGCCTTGAGGCGACTGTTGTTGTGATTTGCTGCTGTATAAATAAAACTTAATTGAATTGAATACATAAAAGCTGAAGTTAAAAACTACTCAAAATAAACTATGTGCACTATTCTTATAATGGAAGGTGTAAAAATATTTTTCAGCAAAGGATACGAGAGATGCAGGAGGTTCTCTGGGATGTCAGAATCGGGTGTGATGTACGGTCTGGAGTGAAGCTCTTCATATTTGTAGTACATGTCTGCAGGGAGTTGCTTTTTTGATTGGCTCCCGGCCTCCTGCTGCATTGCTGAGTGCTTGGTATCACATTCTGCCAGGAAGGAAAGATGTGAAAACAGTTTTTAGTCACTGGTGACTTGTACCATTTAATTAACTTTATTTTTCCAGCATTTTAGCACTCATAACTTAGGAACTACAAGGGATAGCCACATGATTTTTTTTAGTGCTTAATCACATTTATGTATCAATTTTACACCCACTCCAAGTGTAACCATCTACAGCCAAGACCTTTCCTCCAGGACACTGTCTTCACAACTTATTTTCTAATTCAACCTAGGACCTTCTTGCTTTAAAGTGATAGTGCTACCACCTCACAACGCAAACTTTACACTAAAGGGAAAACACCGATATTGGGTATTGTAAAATGGTTTTAGTGAAACGGGGTTTTACGTGGTGCATGACATAAAATGATCAGCAAACTACAATAACAACGAAGTATCTAAAACTGATTGGCTTTAACTTGGTACATTCATGAGAATACATGCTTTATTTACCCCAAAGTTTGGGCTACATTAGCCAAAACTACTTAACACAACCTAGAACAAAGCTTAAATAGGTAGAATGAGGGAATTGCTATGTACTATAACGATGGTTAAATGTTATTTTACAGTGACATGTTGGTTATCTCTGCACACGGTTGTTATTTCTTTAAGATACATGTTTGGTTGTGCTGCAGGAAATAGGGAGTTAATGTGTGCAGGAAGAGGAGGGGGGGGGGGCCTTGTTGTTGTGTGACGGTGCGGGGCTGAAGTGAAGTGTTGTACGAGGGCCCGTTTGCCTGTGTTACCGAATAAACGGACAAACTGAGATCCAACCGTCTGGTTCTTGTGAACGTTACAGTACAATAAAATTCAAAATCAAAATAAATGTCTGAATAAAGTAAAAAGAGAAAATTAGAACAAAAATACAACATTTTAAGTTTAAAATGTAAATATGTAAATTTAAAATATGAAATAAATTAATAATTAATAATAATGGGTTTTCATTCATTAAAAGTTGAAATAAAGCGGGTTAATAAAGTAAATTAAAATAGCTGACATTAAAAAACAATTATTAATTAAACTTGGGGGAAATTAGCATTAAACTGCCTGACCTTCATGTGAAGATGTCCGTGTGCTTTCAGTCTGTTCACTAACAAAAGCTCCGTTTTCTCCCAACATTTCCTGTTTGTTACCTGCTCCGTGAAACACACACAGGCAGTCTATTATTCAAAGGTATTTATAGCTTGAAATGAAGGAAGTTAAACTTTAGAATATGATAATACACAATGCCACCAGATGGATTTAAAGTCCTATCTTCTGGATATGGCTCCGTAAAGTCTGTTGCTACGTTGCCGGGCAACGGGAAACATGTGAGTTGCAAAGCCTTGTGGGTTATGTAGTTTTCAACCGTTGTCTTGCGTTTGGAGCGTAATGGGTCGTAATTTTAAAGAAAATGACATAATTTTTACAAACATGATTAACTTTAATATTAGATTAAACTAACTTGATTTTTAAGGAATTTTAAAGAATGTCAATTTCTAATTCACATCGATGTAACCACAGTAACGAGGTCTGCCCCTTTAAATGACAGTCTGTAAACAAACGTTGGCCGCGTTACAGTGGCTCAGAGCTCCACAAATCGAAAAAAAAAGAAGTTCACTTTTTGTCAGTACACTTTGGGACTGCACAACCACTCAAAGTGTTAAATATTGGGAGCTGAAACGAATAAATTTATCGGTGCGGCGTTTTTGGGCGATAATGAATTGTCGCAACAACCAACGTTTTACGGCAGTGGAGTTTCAGTTTGATTGGACGCTTTGTGCCGTAAACCGTGTCGGTTATAGAACACATGGGACGGAGCTGAGGTAGCGTGTACATCTGAAATGTGAGTTAACTGCTCGAAAAAATCACGTTTACGTCGTTATGTTATAACAAAATGCTATTTTTATTTGCGCAATAACAGTTCCTAACTTGCGTTATATATGTTGCTAGCTAAGTAGCATGGGTAAAAGCACCAGAAGCGCTTTATGGATCGAAAACACATTTCAAAACTGTTATAACTGATGGAAAAGTGGTTCATTAATATTAAAATTTAAGCAGAGTTTCGTCATTAACAGCACGTGAAGAAAAAAGCTTGGTGTAGTTTCTTGTCTGTGGTTCTAGTTTAACGCCTTCATTTACAAAGTGAGGAATCAAATAGTTGGCAGAGCCAGTAAGTGTATCACAGGGAAAGTTCCCATCTGAAAGTCTTCTAAAATCCACACGAATCTACTTCTGGTGTCTTAAATGTGAGACTTGGAGAAGGTTTTGGAAAAACTGTGTTCTTGTCTCAGAAGCTCGGCTTTCTGTTTATTTTTATTCTGAAGCTAAAAGCCCAGGTCAGTGTTTCTAAAGCCAAAATTGGACCACCCCCCCACTTGTATTGTCGCCAGGTTCAATGATTGTATTGTCAGATGAAGGCACTTTTGAACACTTACATTTATTGCTTTGCAGAAAGCTTCACTAGCTCATAACTTAAATCCAATTAGAATCAGAGAAACGTTATCGTCAGACACTTTCGCCCAGTCCAACAAAGCTTCTCACTGCCTCGGTAAGATGTTCAGGAATACTTTATTTTTCCCATATTTGGTTACTTATTAAAGCAGTTTAAATAATGATCAGATGATACTAATATTTATCATTATTATTATTATTATTATTATTAACATCTGTCAGGTGCTTCTTTTTCAGATATATTGTGTTATAGAGAGTGATAGCATAGCAGTTTTTAGTTCTCATCAGTTACAATCACAGAACCAGTCTTCGTGATTCCAGTTTGTACAGTCTGTTAGTATCACCAGCTGTAGTGCTGCTTCTCCTGCAGATCACAGCAAAGTACACTGTACTTGCAGTAACTGATGGATAGAAAATCTCATCATCACTTTGCAGCACACAGTGAAGGATTGTGGTGCCTGCTAAGCCTCTTGTTGTATACACCCTATGTGTGACAGCATGAGCGGTCACGCAGTGGTTTGATGAGTATGAAAGAGATATTGATCACATGCTACACTCTCCATAACCAACAAATTTCAACCCAGATAACCGCTTGTGGGAGATTGGCGTTCCATCCTTTCTTTGTTTCTTCTTTACTTTAATTTGTCACCTGCGTGTATGTGACATGTTAATCTTCCTACTCTTGTCTCACTTTCTCTCTCAGACAGACATTAGGATGGAAACTCAATCAAAAAAAATTTTTTCTCCTAAAAATGGGAAGAAGTTCATGCAGAAAGGCAAAGGTAAAGCATCTTTTACAACAACGCTTCCAAGCTTCATCACATCAAACCAGTTTTGTGATTGCGGTGTCTCATTTTGCCCAGATTCCACAGGGACCAAATTTGGTGGAAAACCAGGCAACAAAAAGCCCTTCAAACAATACAACAACGCAGAGAGGAAGAGCCAACCGGGGAAGGGCCGGGATGGCGACAAGAGACAAACAAAGTTTTCTTTCTCTAAAGGAGGGAAGAGGAAACTGACAGATGCTAAAGATGAAGGAGGAGAGGGTGAGGAAATATCGGCTCTTTACAGACCAAATCTGACACTGTAAACATTGGAGTTGGTTGTATATCATAAGCTGAACATAATTAACACACATACATTCTGCACATATACAGCACATGTTATCAACGCACTGCTTGTTAGTTTTAGAGTAAAAATAAATAAATACATGAGATACACTCTCTGTGCTACAGTGTGGACAGTCAGACTGCTGAAATGACACATTCTGCTCTAAATCACTGATTCTGTGTTCGGCTTCTCCTGAGAGCCTTTCTGTTAGAGGACGGTCTTCAAAAGCAAAAGTTGTATTTCCTCTTTTGTGTGAGATCAGGTCCTGGGGCTAAGAAGGTGAAGAAGGATGGGTTTAAACCAAATGAGAAGCTCACAAAGGAGGAGCTGAAGAAGAACAGGCAACAGAGAAAGAAGGACCTGAAGAGGAGTCGACAGGAAGCTGAGAGGAAGGACATGTATGAGATCATCAATCAGTCCAAACATATGTGGGGAGACCTCAGGAGGTACATGTCCACACACACACACACACTCACTCACAGGGTCGGAGACAAGGCCGTCGTTTGTATTGCTGCGGTCGGTTCAGTATTGGATGTTTGTGTTAACAGGAAGAACTGCGAGAAAGACCTGAAGAAGAAACTGTTGAGAGAGCTTCGTGATCTGATCCATGGAAAAGTCAAACAGGTTCGTCTGTTTGTTAGAAACTGCACATATGGATTTATCTTTATTTTTAAACCTGTTTAACTTTTCTTTAAAATGAACCCATCCTCAAATGACCATATTGTGGACATTCACTCTTGTTGACATCATACAGTGGGGAAAAAACCTCCTGAAATCTAAGTATTTGGCTCACAGGGATTACGTGTACATACACTAGCCTAATCATATATGACGGAAAAAAAGAACAAACAGGGTAGGCTTCCAATAAGATGTACCTTTTTAAAATGTAGTTCTCTTAGGATTGTTCATCATGTCTGCAATTGACTCAGAAAGTAAAGAGGCTTAAAAGTGGACACACGGATCATAAAACATCATAAAAACAGGAAAACAAGCAGTTTCTTGCATTTTGTTTTAATTTTATGGAATGATTTGGATTGTTATGTGACCGTGCTTTCCTTCCTCCAGATGGCGTTTGCTCACGACGCCGTGCGAGTGCTGCAGTGTTATATTCAGTTCAGCAACCACGAGCAAAGGCAGGAAGTGTTTGAGGAGCTCAAAGGTGAGCATCATAATTTCATCTACTGTCTTTGGAAGTGTTACAGTCTGCGTGTGAGTTACCCCAAACTCTGAGCTTTTTCATCACCAGTTAATTCAGAGGTGACGTCTAGAAAATATCCCCAATACAGACAGAAAACTCAGCATGGGCTGTGGGCATTTAGCAGTTCTGGATTTTAATGTGACAGTGGATAGTTTTGCCTTTTATTTTTTATTTTTTGTTTGTTTTAACTTTTTATTCTTGCACAGAAGAAGTTTTAGAAATGGCAACAAGGCTTTTAGCAAGAAAGGGAAATCACAAATTGACCACACGTGGTGCTTTAACCAGCCAGAATCTGAGAAAACCCTGGCGTGCATGAGTAATGTACGTTCATTCTTATGCTGGCATAAAAATTCAGCACACAGTGCAAAGACATATATTTAGCAGGGTTAGGTTAATTGCTGTTTCTAAATGGGCCATAGGTGTGAATGAGAGTATGAATGGCTGTCTGTCTTTCTCTGTTAGCCCTGTGACAGACTGGTGAGCTGTCCAGGGTGTACCCATGCCTCTGGTGCCCGGGACAGGCTCCAGCCCTCCTGCAGCCCTGATAAGGATTAGCGAAAAAGGATGGATGAATGGGAAAAATGTCTTATGTGTTTGAGTAAATGGGCCTACAGACCAGCAAAACTGGTTAAAAATATTAGAATTCTAGTGAGGTTCCTTTGGACCTTTTCAACTCATGCAGGAACGGCCCTGATAACTTTGCTGGTAACGAATGATTTTTGGGTCCAGTGGGTTTTCCCTGCTACTTCCCTCCAGAAAATTTATATTTTTATCAAAACCAACAGAAATCCATCAGCGCCAAAGTCATATTTGTTGCTACTGAAACTAGCTTCTGCCGCTTTTTTCAAAACACCTCATCCACGGATTATGAACAGGCAGCACATTTTCCCTTTTACATCAAAATTCAATAAGTAAGATGTGAGTAGATATAAAAAGATCCAGTTATACGACTGTGTCCTTGTTTTCTTTTAACAGATGACATCCTGAGTTTGAGCAAGTCACAGTACGGCAGACATGTGGTGAAAAAGCTGCTGGTGTACGGGTGAGTCGGCTTAGAGGAGTTTTTTTCCCCTTTCTGCAGATGCGTCTTGAAACAGGTGTTTCTATTATTTTGTCCAACCAGTTTAAAAGAATTCAGCTAAATATGACAGAATAAACTGCTCAGCAGCTACAATGAAGTTCTGCAGTAGATAAGTGTAATCTTAGGTGTATTTATTATTTATGTATTTACTTCCTCCACAGGAACAAAGAGCTGGTGGCAGCAGTGATTAACAGGTTTAAAGGTCACGTGCGACAGATGCTCCGGCACGCCGCTGCCTCGTCCATCATCGAGTATGCGTACAATGACAAAGCGGTGCTCGCACAGAGACTCATGCTCACAGATGAGCTGTACGGCAACACCTACACTGTCTGCAAGGTAAACACACACACACACACACACACACACACACACACACACACACACAGAGGCTTAAAACTATTGTTTTGTATCAGCGCCACCAGAGGGCAGACAAACAGGCCGACCACTATTGTGATTATTATTTTTGAGAGGTGTGTTTATTAATTGGTGTTGTGCGTCTCTTTGTCCGTGTCCAGTCATACGAGTTCAACACCCTTGAGAAAGTCGTAAGGACGAACCCGGACAAGCTGAACAACATCATGGACGAGATGAAGCAGATTCTCACACCCATGGCCCAGAAGTAAGACCAGGAAAAGAATCACCTGCCAAGTTTGACTTTGAAGTCCTTTACAAATGTTTTCTGACAGAGTGTGGTTAAAGCTTTCAGTTTTTGTTATACTAATGAATAAAGCAATTCACATTAAGTTGGGGTAAAATGGCAAAAGATTCAATAAAAACATTGTTTAAAATGTTTTTCCTAAAGATGAGAACAAATATGAGCTGATGTGGAAACTTTGATTTGGTTTGAGACGCATTTATGGTCAGAATTTAATTCTTTTAGATAAATTAGAACCTAAAAGAAAGTTAAAGTTATAAAATTTCATTACTGAACTTAAAAGTTACAAATAAAACCTTGAAGTCGATTCGTCCACACATATTTAAGGTTTTGTAAGTGAGAGAGATGTTACATGCTGTTTTAGACATTTGTACGCACACAAAGGTTTTTGAAAGTCAGAATTATCGGATTGGTGAGCTGAACTTATTCGGGTTTGGATGTACGCATTTGTAAACTGGTTTTAGGTCCGATTTGGTATTTCTGTTTTGTATTTGTGTGGATTTAAACATGCACGTGTGAGTCCTCAAAAGTTATACACAAATCATTGAACACATTTGTTAAACTTAATTTATACTTGCAGATCATATTGTACGCACTGAGACAAATTTCTCTCCATATTTCGGAGTCCTGTCCATCTATACCTATACGAGAAGGTTTTCTCAAACATGAACCACATGAAGTCCAAACGGTGCTCTTTCCTGACTGATGCCACTGCAGTACTGCATTAATATTACAGCCCTGATATGGAGAAGCTCTGCAGCGATGTTCAGAAACGGAATTCACATTAAAAGAGCATTTAATATGCTGTTATTTTTCAATAAATATCTCTATATTTTTGACCCTGAGTTTTACGTTCAGGGCTGGACCCCAGACACAGACACACGGCTCTGTTTCTCCCAGTATTCAGCCTGAGGGGCTAAAATGGCTCTTTGGTGC
Organism: Pundamilia nyererei; assembly: GCF_000239375.1. NCBI lineage: Eukaryota > Metazoa > Chordata > Actinopteri > Cichliformes > Cichlidae > Pundamilia > Pundamilia nyererei. The sequence continues at coordinate 1,962,892 of NW_005187417.1, forward strand.
CCTGATTCAGACCTAAGTTACTGTCATTCTTTTCACTCAAAGTCTGCACGTTGTGCATATGGGTGGAAGAAGGAGGTGATTTTACGTGTTTGAAAAATGAAGCACTGGTTTAGTTCTAGGGTGAAAGTGGCCTACGTCATTTGGCACCACTGTGGATTTTCTACCATTAGAAGTTAAAGGTTTAACCTCTTTTGAAATGCCACAAATATTCTATCCAAACTTTTTAATCTTCAGACCAAAGCTCACAGAAGCTATCAGATGGATTTTAGATATGGTTAACTGAAATCGGCTGCAAAGCTGTCAAACAGGAAGTGAAGTTGTATGCCAGGATTGCTGTATGGGTCAAATGGAAGGATGAAAAGTGAATCTAAAGTGGAAATGCCATTAACTGCAGTTGCTCTGTTTTCAAAATTCTGTTTATATTTTATTTTATCTGGATGTTTGTTAATCACTTGGACTGTTTTTTTGTATTTCAGGGAACAAGTGATCAAACACTCTCTAGTCCACAAAGTCTTCCTGGATTTCTTCCAGTGTGCTCCTGAGAAACAGAGAACGGTGAGCCTCTTTTTAAAGTTTCCATGTATTAAAGAACAGAAGATGAATATCGCTGCTTCATTGGAACTAAAAATGGAATAATAATTGTTTCTCCTTGCTCTGTGTTTGTTGCGATTCGAGCAGGAGATGATCGAGTCCATCAGACAGTCTGTCGTCTACATGGCCCACACTCATGACGGAGCCCGAGTGGCGATGAACAGCTTGTGGCACGGCACAGCCAAGGTGCGCACACGCTCAAATGCAACAACTGCACGTGCACATGCAGGAGTTCTGTTGTTACAGACAGTTGAGAAGCAGCCGTCACTCTTTTCTTTTTTCCTCCATGGGAGTCATTTAAAAAACTCTGCTCGAAAACAAAACTTATGGCCTCAAAATACACGGAGAGAGCCTGATCGGATTTTGTTTACGTAAAGACTCTTGTACCCAGTTTAAAATCGGTGGCATAAATGACCTCAAGTCATCACCTGTGTTTATTTATCGGTTCATGAGGTTAGCAGGAGGACACACAAACCCAGGCTTTTACCTGTACTAGTAAGCCAGTACAGGGTTGCAGGTCCATCCACTGTGACCCCTTGGGAAATAAAGGTTAGGCTGAAAGTTGTTTTTTTTATTATTACCTATCAGAATTGTTCCATGTACCACAAGCCCCAGGGTAAACTGATATTGTGGTGATCAAAGAGGTTTTCTTCTGCGGTGTAAAAGCAAAGCTGTCAGTTCAGTGGTGCATCTACACTCTTACCCTCAAGTTCTGGGTAGCAACCAAAAGATGAGGGGAAATGAGTTTCCTCTAGAAGATGCAAGATGGCCTGTTCTTCATTAGAATAGGGGTGAGCTCAGAGTAGAGCTGCTGCTTTATTCATTGAAAGAAGCTAGTTCAGGTGGTTCATGCATCTGATTAGGATTCCTGATGGACATCAAGTGGCAGAAGATGGATGATCATAATTATTTTCTAACATGCCAGCCGCACATTAAAGCTTCTTCAGTTCCTCATAATCTTTAGATTGGCACCATCCAAACTTCATATATATGTAACTAATGTTGATGACTGGCAGGAAATGGAAGCGTCTGCTACACAAAGTCATTGTTTTATTTTTTGTTTCAGGACCGAAAAGTCATCATAAAAACTATGAAGACCTACATGGTGAAATTTGCCATGGTGAGTTCATTTAATCATGTGTTGATTGATTAAACCAAAACCTACGTTTATATGTTAACAATTCATGCAAAGTGTCTGCAGGTCAATTAAAGTATGTTATAAACAGTTTGGATGTTTTTAGTGTAGTGTAAAATAACTTCATGGTTGTATGTCTGCCAAAAAATAATCACTGTCATTTCTGTACTTTGTATTCTCACCTCCACTTCTACCTCTCATTAGTCTTATTTTTCTTGTGGATTTCTGTCAGTGTTTCAGACGTTTTGTGATGAAATTCTCTGTTCTTGATGTATCTTCTAAAACGTCTCAGACAACTTGTTATGTGCACAATTGTTCAAAACTAGAAAATAGCAGCTGATTATTTAATCTCTTTAAAGTCACATTGTTCAGAAATTAAAATTCCTCAGAGTGAGTAAGAGTGAGGACTGATATATGTATGTATCCACAGGGGGAGTTTGCTCACCTGGTTCTTTTGGCCATATTTGACTGTGTGGACGACACCAAGCTGGTCAAACAGGCCGTGCTCTCAGTAAGTCAAATGCAAAATACTTCATTGGTATGCAGACTCAAATGGTTTTGGAGCCCAGCAGGAATCTGCAAACTGACTAGAAGAGTGTAGAGAAAAATGGCTGTGAGTGGCCTGAGCCAAAGTGCAAATCTGTCTGAACAGGAACAGGGCAGACACACACTGCCACAGCAAAAGAAACCTTAGCTTCAGACTTGGATGGTTCCTGGACTCATATGCTCCTGACTGGGAGGGGAGAGAATGCAAAGCATGACATGTTTAAGAAGTATCCCCATTAAAAACTCATTTGTGTCCCACCTTTCCAGGAGATCCTAGAATCTCTGGATGAGGTCGTAGGTAACAAGTACGGTAAAAAGGTCCTAGTGTACCTGCTGAGCCCCAGAGACCCGGCTCACCTGGTGCCGGAGATCATCAAGGTGCTGGAGAAGGGAGACGGAAACGCACACAGGTAACAGCAATATGGACGGTTTTGTTTAATCCAAGAAAGTAAAAATAAATAGTAATGCTAACATATAAAAGTCTGAGATGGAGTGAAGGTCACATGTTTCTGCTCTGTTCAGTAAAAAGGACACAGCAACTCGGAGGAAGGAGCTGCTGGAAGTTGTCTCCCCACCGCTGCTGGAGTACCTATGTAACAACGCAGCTGCCATGGCGATGGACAAGGCGACCAGCGTCACCATCAGCGACATCTTGGCGTCGGCCTGTGGGGACCTGCGGCCCGCCATGACGGCTGTGGCTCAGCTGGCCAATCAGGAGTTGGTACCAGGAGGGATTAAAGGCGAGGTGTGTGACAGCAGTTAGAAACCGAGCACAAAAGTGTCAACAAACAACAAATATGAATATGAAAGGATTTTTTTTTTTACTTGTATATTCACTAAAAGAAGCTTTGATGGTGACTTTATGTTTGATGCGCTGTGCTCTTTGTGCTCTCTGTAGCTTCACATGGCAGAGCATCCAGCAGGACACCTGGTGCTGAAGTGGCTCATAGAGCAGGATGTCACGCTGGCAGAGGCCGGCAAGGAAGGTAAGGACACTCTGACACACACAGTAAACTGGTTTTAATGAGAATGTTGTTGAATTCAGGGTCATTTCTGACAGCGTGCTGAGCATTTAAAAAACCTGTTTAAGTGGGTTTCTTAGATTAGCTTGAGTCATTTTCACACAAACTCCAGATATTTGCAGGGGAATCAGGCTGGGTTTAGATGTGTTCACAATGCTGGGAACACTGTTATTTAGACAAGCAGACAGGACACATGACACCTGCTTGGAAGCAGCAGCTGTAAATAAATAAATAAAATTTTGTCAACAGCCTAGCTGCAGCATTTTGCACAACCTGTAGACAATCCAGAGAACCTTTGCTTAGACACATAAAGAGTTACAATAGTCCAAGCGTGAGGAAATAAATGCATGTATGGCAATCTCCAGTTCAGGGTGAGATAAAATAGGGCTTAACTTAGCCACATTTCTTAAATGATAAAAACAAGATCGAACCAGAGATTTCACATGCCCATCCAATGTGAGAGTCATGTCAAAAGTTACACCTAAATTCCTGATAGAGGATTTGACATACACTGAAAGAGGACTAAGGGCTTTCACTGTCTGGGATAAAAATCTGTCAGGAGCGCATACGAGGACTTCAGTTTGAGTTAGAGGAAATTTGCAGCATCCAATGTTTGATGGAATCTAAGCAATCATTCAGAAGCTGAAGCTTAGATAAATCCTGGGGCTTAAAAGAGATGTACAACTGAATATCATCAGCATAACGGTGATAACAAATGTCCTCAAAAGAGCCCATTATATGCTGGAGGGGTAGAAGATATATTAAGAACAATAAAGGCCCCAAGACCGAACCCTGAGGGAGACCACAAGTAAGGGAGGTAGAGGATGACCTAAAATCGGAGACCACCACAGAAAAAGATCGGTGATGTAGATATGAGGAGAACCACTCCAAAGCAGTACCCGATACACCAACCCAATGTTTAAGCCTTTCCAGGAGGCTGCGGTTGTCAGCAGTGTCAAAAGCCGATGTTAGGTCCAACATAAGTAGGACTGAGCATTTTCCTGCATCATTACTCATCAGAATGTCACTTGAGACCCTAAGAAGGGCTGTTTCTGTGGAGTGAGCTCGGCGAAAGCCAGACTGAAACTTATCACAAATGCTATGTTTGTCCAGAGCTGCTATAAGTTGCTTAGCCACAACCTTTTCTAGAAGCTTAGCAATTAACAGTAATTTAGAGATAGGTCTGTAGCTGCTCCAAAGAGTGGGGTCTAGCTGAGGTTTTTTTAAAAGTGGGAGAATAGCAGCATTTTTAAGATAAACCGGAACTATACCAGACGCCAGTGAAGAGTTGATTAGAGTGAGCACAGATGGACCAATTACCTGGAAGACATTTTTGAATGATGATGCAGGAACAATGTCAAGTGGACAAGAGGATGTTTTTACTGAATTCGCTAGTTTTACCAGCTCAGGTAGTGAAACGGGAGAGAAAGTATCCAAAATGACGTGCCGAGATGGGGTTGAGATCGACAGAACAGGTGCTGAATGAGAAAAATTTATTCTTACATTCTTCATCATTGCAAGCAGAAAAGAAAGAAAACTGTCACAGTCGTCCTCATTAGATGAAATAGGGGCTGCAGGAAGAGCAGGAGTAACAATGTCACTAATTGTGTTGAATAGCACCTTAGGATTACCTCTGCTCTTTGTAACTAAGTGTGAGAAATAGGCAGCCCTCGCATCTCTGATAGCATTATTAAAAGAAGCTAAAAGGTCCTTTAGGTAGAGGAGATGAACATTTAGATGGGTTTTCCTCCACCTGCGCTCCGCTTTACAACAATCATGTTTTAGACCGCAAATACTGTCATTTAGCCAAGAAGGAGATTTGCAAGCAGAAACTCTCGTTTTAACCGGACAAATTTCATCTAAAATAGAAAGGCAATAATTATTCAAAAGATTGGTTGAATAATCAACATCATTATGAGGAGATAGTAGGTTAAAAGCATCTGCAAATGTCTTAGCTGTGGAGGAGTCTAAGATACGAGAGCTAAGTATCCGTTGAACAGGGGACAAAAGCTCATTAAAAGACATGTTAAAAACAATAACATGGTGATCACAAATAAAAATGTCCTCAGAGTAAATAAAATCAATAGTTATACCCAAAGTAAAAACAAGGTCCAGTGTCCAGCTGTCACACTTCTAACATACCGCCAGGTTAAAGACCAGCTAATGCCTGATTCAACTGAGCTGGACATTGTGTTCTCATTGGCAACTCTCTAGAGCATTGTCTCCAAATGTTAATGGCCACATGTGTGAAAACAGCTTAGTGCCTGTCCCCTCTAACCCGATTGAGGATTTAGTCAGTTATAGCTATGGATCAAAAGAAAGAAGTGAACTTTTTAAAAACACGAGTACGCTAGAAGCAGACAGGTGGTATTCAGTGGACTAAAAGCCAAACACACAGCTTTGGAGTGTGTCTCTGCTGAGCTGAACAACAGAACCACAAACCACCACAAACTGCAATACTCCTACATACCTGCAGGAAAATCACTTCACATCAGAGCTAGAAAGTGGAAACTATATATCTTCTTATCTCTTATCTCTGTATCTTGTTAATCTCTGCCTGTCTGTTTTACCCTCTCAGAGCGATTTGGGAGGATCCTCGTGGACACAGTAGGAACAAATAAGATGAAGAGCTGGGCCAAAGTCAACAGAGGAGCCATGGTGCTCTGCAGGTCGGTGAACAAACACATTTCTATCACTTCAGAGGGTGTTTCTTGAGGGTTGTATAACAACTGAAGTTCAGCTCAGATAGTCTTTTTATTAACTGGCTGGACAAAAACTCAAACCCCAGTCAGGGATGAAGGGTATCATAATGTCAAATGTCACATGACTCTTCTTTAGCACAAAATAACCTCTGCGTGCTGCCTACTTCTATCCTAGATATTATCAGATGATGATAAAACGGTGATTAAAAATCTATCAAGAGCAGATAATCGATACTGATTTTAAAACATGCTCAAAGAACATGTGAAAACATGGCACTTCCAGCTGATTTTAAACTGAAGATAACCATGTGTTTGTTCTAAGGACCAACAGGGGGCGACTCTGGTATCACAAAGAAACCGTTTGCCCTCTTTTTTTGTAAATTAAAGTTTTGGGGGGCGGGGTTTCTTTGCAGTTTGCTGAACAGCTGTGACAAGTCTGTGGCTGCGGAGGTGAAGGCGGCGCTGGAGTCCATCAGGTCGGAGCTTAGCAGCATCAGCAACAACAAAGGCGTGGAAATCCTGCTGGAGAATCTGAACAAGTAGACCTGTTTCTTCCAAACAAACTGCTGATGTTTAACCCATTACTGCCTCTGTGGCACCAACACCTGCATGACTGAGTGATTGAAGCAGCAAATGGGAACATTTTTCAGGAAGTGGATACAACCTGACACACTGCTGTGTAATTACAGTGGATGGGAATTTGTTTGGAATCTGGGAAATTAGTAAAAGTGTTTGGAAAAATGGTCACCGCTACAAGAAAACGGATTACAAACATGGAAGAACAGCTGGCAGCTCAAAAGTCAACGGACAACACAGATAATCAGTTTCGAGTCCATTACTGTCTTTGAAACTCAGCACTTCATCATTTACATTAAACAAATCTGGACAAAGTGATGGGTTTCATGGACAGAGGCTAAAATGTTTAGATACAGAGCTGATTAGTGAATGGGAAACGGCCTCTGTCTGTGATTGATGAGCTTAGCATGACTGAATGAATCATGACAAGATCTTCAAGAAATGAACAGAGGTCTCTTATACTTACTGTAATTATAAGAGAAAATCCTGCTTATTTTATGCTTGGGGTCTTCTCCAGTTGACTTGATTTTAAAATCTATGTTCAGGCCAACACTCTGCAGGTCATTAAAAAGGTTGGACAAGTAAAACCATGTGCATAACATGACAAAGCCCAAAGTTTTTTGGTAATTTGTTGACTAGGATTCATCTGATCAGCCTTCAGATTTGTTTTGTAAGATTTTATATGTTGTAAGCATCAGCTACAAAGTTACTGTGTTTGCAAAATAAAGACTATTGTGACAACTATAATATGAATTATGATTTTTTTTTTAAAAAATAAGAGATTTATTTATGTGATGCTGACACAGAACCCCAAAACCTGAGTGTGAGCAAGCAAGTAATCAACGAGCATTGTCAAAGTAGACTTTAAAATGTTGGTTTATTTCAGTGAGCGGAAGAACCTGTCACATTTTTGCCATAGATATTGTTCCAATGGTTGGTGCTCATGGTAAATGGACTGGTAATACCTGTAAGATAAATAATTTTTAACTCTGAATCATGCAAAGCCACTCCTGTAGAGCCTAAGAATAAAAATATGGAGGGGAAATGAACATAATGGGTCCTCTTTGACAATGTCATAAGTGTAATTTGACTACATCGCTTTTTTAAAATGTTGCTTTCTTGTGAAAGAACCTGGCTCAATTCTTTTTGCCATTTGAAGCAAGAAATTGCTTCAAAAAAAATCTGATATTTTATAAAAGAAGGTTGTCGGCTCCAGAGATACAGTTCATATTTTGAGGATAGAAAGTTCTGTACACAAACTGTTGAAGACAAGACGATGAGAAACAGTTTCATTCTTACAGAGACTCATGGGGCAGATAAACAGGTCTCTCAGGCACTGTCCAGATGTTGGATGTTTCAATGTTATCGGGTCCCATGTCGGGGATGGAGGCTTTAACAGCTTCACCACAGACAGGTTTGGAATAAATAAACACCTTTAATTCAGAGGACATTTTGACTTTGAGAATTGGAATTTAAAAAAAAAAACCTTGTACAACAATAATAAGCAAAAGTGATACTACATATAAATTTGGCCACAGCCCCCCTTCAAGGTTATCTCCTTTTGCACCACTGAACGGTTTACAGTGCTGCTTTCAGTTTGGGTCACTCTCTAGAAATCCTGTCCTGATCATTTTAAATCCCTTCTGTGTAAAACTAACCGTTGACTTTTGTGCCAAGGATCATTGCTTGTGAGAGTTGAGACCTGGGATACTTCGGGTCAGGAATGTGACCAGGAGCATTTGTGGGAGTGTTCATGAACAGAGGCAGATATGCCTCTACAAAAGGTATTTAAACCTTGGTTAAAAATAAATTTGGGGGCTTGTCCAGGATCGGTACTTCTGGCCTATAACATGAATTTTTGTTGCGATTGTCATGGTTCGAATTTGAGGAAAAGACAAACGGCTGCATGGTCTCAGTGGATGTCAGAATACCGTAGGTGATTTTATTATACATATGTACATATGGGGAAGATGAGCAGTACAAGGCTCTAAGCGCTGATCTCCCACCGAACAACCACGTCACAAGGTTTTTATTACAATGATGACGTCAAGTCACATGATCGGTATCAGTCAGGGGGAACTCAGAAAGTTCCCCTATATGGCCTCCAGATGTTTCCACTCA
>NW_005187417.1:1972040-2018884 GCF_000239375.1 Pundamilia nyererei
TAACCTAGATGTGATTCAAAGATTATTCTGTCAACTGGTTCAACAATGGTAAATGATTAATGGTTGATACTTCTGATTATAACTGTGATCATAAGAATACAAAATAAAATATCTCCTGGTCACACTACCCAGCTCACAAAGCTAAAACATAAAATTGAGACTGACATCGGCTCATTTAGAAATGTGAGTTTTTATTCAATTTCTAAATAATCTAAGTTTACACACAAAGAAATTTAAACACTGCAGCCAGGAGAGCATGACCTAGCAAGAAGAAGTGGTGGTGCATTAAACACCAACTAAGTCAGTTTATCAGGTCCATGGTTATCTGTTGAGGTCATACACCCCCAAAGGTTTGCACTGCGAAGCCAATAGGAGTTGCAGGGAGCACAACAGAGCAAGAGTATAGTAACCAAATTTAAACCACCTGTGTTTTTGTTTTTTTTTAATGGGCGGGATTACATCATGTATAATGGGAGGATGGATGAAAGTATGCATAAATAAACAGGTTTGCCAATTCTTTGGCCAGAAAGTCCTCAAGTTTGACTTTAAATGGCTTCTGGAAGCTGTTTCACTGAAATGTCTCTTGCCACATTAGTTTCCACTTCCACCAGTGCTGGCATCTGAATAGTCAAATAGTTCTATTATGAACAATAATATTGAACATTGTGAGAACAATTTGTAAAAATAACTGAATAACCTGAAAAAAAGAGGTAGAATGACAAGTACAATTCCTGGCTTCTATTTACCTGTACACCCCCAAACTGATATCAGAAAAGTGTTGTTGGTGGTGGAAGTTTCCAGCAGCATCTCACCATCCGGCAGTTCATCCAGATAGAGTCTAGCTGTTATGGAAATTTCAGGTACTGTCTGCAGTATGTGTGATCAGGAACCTGTCACACATGTCACAAACACATGTTTGTAATTCTTCTCTTAAAACTTCTACAAGCTACTGTCATCACTTTTGGTGAATGCTGTCATCGCAGAACTCTGAGAACTTCTTTGCTGCCCTCCTGGCAAAGCCCATCTTCCCACGAGCCTTGGTCACAGCAGTGTACTCATGGGCCTTGAGCTTAGTGTAATAATCAGAGAACTTGTTGTAAAGGACGGAGATGGGCATGCCATTGAGAATGATGCCAAAGGAGATACAGGCGAAGGCAAAGATACGTCCAAGGTTGGTCTCTGGGTACATGTCGCCATAGCCCACTGTGGAAATACTCGCCTGAGGGGTGAAGGAGACAATAACTATAAAGATGCAAAGGTAGACACAGAGATTGAATGATCTTAGGTAGGATTTACTGAAACATGTCTTTCTTTTTTGTCCCACCACACAAACACTTACTTGTATACATTGTTATGTTTTATGTAAAACACTGGTTCTAAAATGAAGTGTAAGATCTTCATTTTGTGTACGTTGAATCAGTGGATATGAGTTAAAAGTCATAAATAGGGGTTTCATATCCAGAAACACAGACATTAATAGATGCCAAGAGGCAAAAGTACATTTACTGTTACACCTTGCTTGTCTTAATTGGCAAAGATTCAACAAGTTGCTGGAAACATTCCTCAGAGATTTTGGTCCATATTAACATGATAGCATTAGATTTGTTGGACTTACATCCCTGATGCAACTCTCCTGTTCCACCACTTATTTGCATTAATGAGCAGTTGAGCAAGCGTACTTAACAAAAATTGTTGGTGTAATTGTGTGTCGACTCACAGCAGCCCACCACCATGCGTGTGGCATGGAGGTGAAGTTGGTGTTGTAGCTATCGTGCTCCACTGTGTACACCATGGCTGAAAACATGAAGATTCCCATGCCGATAAAGAGCAGCAAACATCCCACCTGGAGAGATATTTTAGAGCAATTTCAGCATTTAGTTAAACACTTTCTTCATATTTCTCTCAACCTGCAGATAAACCCTGACCTGCTGGTAGCACTGTCTTAGCGTGAAGCCAAAGGCTCTGAGGCCCGTTGAGTGACGAGCCAACTTCAAGATCCTGAAGATTCTCATCAGACGCATGATCCTCAGAACCTGCCCAACCTACAGAGAGGGAAAAAAAACACTACTAAACATGGATAAGACCACCATATTTAAAGTTTAACAACAACAACTCTCCCGTCTTTTCTTTACCTTCCCGACACGTGCTACTGTCTCAATGTCTCCAGAGTGCACGTGGATGTCCTTGTCTTCAAAGCATTCCAAGATCATCTGCAAGTAGTGTGGCAGGATAGCGATCAGATCAACTGTGTTCAGCATGCTGCGTCCAAAACATTTCAGGTCAGGGGTGGAGATCAGGCGCAGCAGGTACTCCAGGGTGAAAAAGGTGATGCATAACGTCTCGACGTACTCGCCGTAGAACCTGCCACTGGGCTCACCTGATGGTGTCTAGAACACAGAATATAAAGATACAGCTTCTGTTCTGAAACAATAAAGGATCAGTCATGGTTTTAGTGTTATAGACACCTTGTACTGCATCTCCTCCACGGTGTTGAGGGTCATGGCGACCAGCGACACCAGCACAAACATGGAGGATGCGACTGCCACAAGCTTGGCTGTGATCGAGGAGAATGGCATCTCCATTAGGTTCCAGATTTTCCTCCGGGTCTGCCCAAAGGCCATGCTGTTAAATAACACCTCATTCTCCTCTGTTTCTACCTGCAGGATGGAAATGCATCAGCAACAGGATACAAACAGCATTTTTTGTTTGTTTTTTTAGAGGGGAGTCAAACTTGATGCTCACTAGAAACAACCAGAAAAATAGGCAGTATAAAAACATCTTATTTTTCCATTGAGGATAAAACTAGACGAATGAAATGTCAAGACAAGTCACCAAACTGAAACACGCTTGAATTAAACTAAAAAACGGGCACAGCAAACTGTAATGGAAACATCTGTATAAATCTGTGCCAAGGAAAAGCTTATTCTCTTCTCCCCATCTGTCAAGACAGCAGAGCAGAGCGCTGATTTATAATGTAGGTCAAACAGACTCAGAGTCAGCCAGCAGATTACTGCCAAATCAGAGTTAAAAAAATAACTGCTGAACCAATGAGGCAGCAGTAGGTGATGAACCCGTGACATTTTATTTTGCAGCACTGTTAAACATATGGAGTCGAACCGGTGGTAAAATAAACAAAGTCACTGATTACAAACTGCCTCCTGTGTCCTGTGGATTATCCACTTCTTACGGAGAAGGGAAAGTTACTGTTTTCTAGGCTGTGAGGGCTGCAAATAAAAATCCATGGCCATGTATATGTGTGTGTGTGTTACATTTGAAGACGGAAATCCCAAAAGGGTCACAAGATAAACATGAGGGATCCTGACATGAGATCTTGCACTTATTTTTCAGACCTTTTATAAAACGCAGCAAATAAAAGATACGTTTCCTATTTGGTCCTCTAACATTTAGCATCCATGAAAAAAGCCCCACCCACCTGTAATTCAAAATATTTATTTATGAGGTCAGCCAATTAGAGGAAAACTGGTTTAAAGAAAAGAGACAGGGAGCTATAAAGGTTGTTTCAGACAGATAGTGAACTGAGCGCCTGCACTACCGTGTGGTATAAGATAAATACTGTGAACTGTGAATCATGCAAAGGTTTTTTAAGTCTGTTCAACTGAGGTGAACTTGAGCACAATAATGTAAATGTTTATTTATTACACACAATTTAAGTAAAAATGCACAAAAAGTGTGACATTACTCACCAGATCGCCCATCTCTGTAATCAGCTGCGTCTGTATTTTCAGCTGCTCGTTCAGCTCGTCCTGCCTCTCTTCAAAGGAGATGCGGCAGCAGCGCTGGCTGTTTTTGATTCTGACCCCCCAGTAGTTTATCTCCTCCAGGAAGTTTCGGGGACACAGCTCGTCTTTAATCCACAACACTCCAGTTCTGACAGAGAGGAAAGAGACAGGAAAACAGCATCCATGATCATTCCAAGATATCACAAAGGAGATTAAAGTGTCCCTGTGTTGACTTATAACCTCACGTGTTTTATGTCACCTGTAGAAATTAAAGATGTTGTGGAAAATTGTTGGGTCGCGGTCAAAGAAGAACTCGTTGCGCTGGACGACGTAGTCATCACAGAGGTCCAGCTTCCTGCTGTGGTCTGTGTATGTGGCCAAGCGACCGATCCGAGTCTTCGGATACCTGGCGGCTAACCTGTAAGGCAGGTGATACACCTGAGAAATAAAAAGAGAATTAGTCTCTTCTCTTTAGCATAGACATTTGAAAAAACATAGAAAATTTTTCATTACAATTACAAAATGCTAATATCACAAAAAATATGCAATGTACAAAACCAGTTTAAAAAAATCTAGTTTTTATTCATTGCTACTGGAAAAAGTCAGAGTGAACTCAGAGGAGACCTCCTGAATCTGTAAGTTTCTATGGGATTGGATCAGAACCACTGATTCCACGGGTTCAGCAGTAACATCTGAGCAAGACGGCTGTGACAGATATGCAGCTCACAGTCTGATGATGATGTATGAGTGCCACCTCTGCTGCTTGTTAATAAGTGTCAGGTTCAGTCCTAACAGTAAAATAAAAATATTAGCAGTTATGCAAAAGTTAAGCGGAGTTACCGTTCCTCCAACATTGATGTTGAGAATGAAGTGTTTGGTTGGAGAATTCAGCAAGCGGGAGGGAGACACTGGTAATCGATCTTCCACCTCCTCGTTTTCATACTCGGCATAAATATCGTAGATGTCTCTGCCAAGGTCCTTCAAAATATAACAAAACACAAAATGAACAGAAAAACTGGAAAATATCAGCTTAGATATGATCGTAGTAAAGTAGTAGATTTGTTTTTGCTCACCACAGTTCCAATTAGGTGAATGGTGTAGAGTAGCACCTGTTGTGTAATTTTTTACCTTATTGGTTGCCGTGACAGATCACTTTCCAAACTTATGAGAAAAATAAGTGGCATGGTGGTTCACTAAATAGCATTTCTGCCTCACATCATAGCAAGAAGGTCCCCAGTTCACCTGGTCATCTACAGTCTTCTGCGTGGAGCTTGCTTTGAGTACTTCAGCAAATTTAAATAGCAGATTCTGAACTGGCCGTGGATTTGAGGAAAACACAGTGCTTAAGGCAGATGGAATACCAAGTCCAATTCCACTTCCTGCTTGGCATCCTTGCCAAAGATTTCACTGAAGAGCTCCACATCTGTATATTTAAGTTCCAGTTTTACTTTAATGTTGCTGTTGATTTGTTGCTTATAGTAGCCTGAACTATTTTTATTCATTACCGTTCTGCTGTGAGACGGCAAGTTCCCCTGTGGCATCAATAAAGTACCCATTTACCTCTCCATATCTATGCATCCATGAATCCTACTTTATCTTATATTTGAGAGTCTTAGCTTGAGTACTAGAATGTGGTTCAATGCTGAAAAAACACAACAGCCGTAAAACCATGGAAGCTGTCTCAGCCTCACTGAACTTGTTGAATCTGAACAAAACACAACCAAAATCCAAAGGTATAGCTCAAATCTGTTTTTTAAAAATAGCTCCATCAAATCAAACAAATCCCAAATGGACCGAGTGACTGACCTGCATGGAGTTCCATGGTTTAATGAAGGCGCTGATCAAGTCCAGGTGTTCCACCGTTTCTTTGACCTCTTGAGTCCGGCTGCCGGGCTTGTAGCTGGAGAATAAACTCCTGCTTCGAGCTCTGAGGTGGTTAAACATGATCGCTGCTTTAAGTGTTAAATGTAAACTGCGTCGCATTCACAGACACATTCAGTAATAAAGAAATCATACTGTCCACACACATGCACGCAGCTGACAGAGAGATATCACACGCAGAGTGATGAGGGAAGTGATTCTCCTTGCCTAATGCTGCTGACTGAGATGATCCGGGTGCTTAAAGTTTTAAATACTATTATCCTCTTCTGTCCATCTCCTGATCTCTCAAGCTCTCCCTCTCCTCCCACTTTCACATAAGTTTACAAATCTGGTAAATTAGGGTCATAAATGTGATCATTTTAATACTATTCTAAGATGTCAGTCCACTGCTTTGTACAAGACAGTATTTCGTTAGCTTCATAGCATAAGTGCCTAAGTCATTTTTTGGTCAAATTGCATGTGATATGTAAAAATATGCATGTGATATTTAGAAAATTAGTTTTTTCTTGTTTTCCGAAAACACAAAAAAATGACTTAGGCACTTATGCTATGAAGCTAACGATTTGAAAACTTATTTACAACAGCATCTGAAACGTAATGATACAGAGCAGCTATAAAATGCAGTTCTGACATTCATTGCCAACAGATAGCATAAGAAAAAAGTAGAGTAGCAATTTCTTTGTAGGTGACTGTAGGTGTCAAAATCTCTGTACCCTACAGAACACATGCAGATCTAAAGTTCTGTCATTGTTATACTTCACTACACATGGACATTGATCTGGTCCGTAAAGTAGCTGAGGGGATTGTTGATCAGTTTCATCTGCTTTGGTGTACATTTTAGTACAATGACACTACTGTTAGCGATACCTGGACCTTACAGTGTTTCCAGAGGGAGCCCATTTCCTCCAGGCTGGCACATCAATACATGCCATTGCCAGAAGGTTTGCTGTTTCCTCCAGCACAGTCTCATAACCATGGAGGAGATTCCAGGTAATAGGCAGTTACTGTAGCAGAGCTGGGCAGGCCTGTAGAAGGTACTTTAGCAGGACCAGTATCTGCTCCTTTGTGCAAGGAGCACAGTTGCATAATGACCTCCAGCAGGCCACTGGTGTGAACATCTGACCAAGCAATCAGAAGACTGCTTCCAGAGGTTGATCTGAGGGCCCAACATCCTTTAGTAAGCTCTGTGCTCACTACACCGTGGAGTCCGACTTAGATTTGCCATAGAAGACCAGAACTGTTAGATCTGCCACTAGTGGGACGATGTAGGAAAACCACTGACTGGCCCCAAACTCCCCTGTGTTAAATCCAATAGAACATCTCAGGGACATTATGTTTCAGTCTAAATCTGGGAGATGATCCCCTTAGACTTCATTCACTGTGTCATTAGGAGATTTCTCCAACATTGACAGACACACATACAAGCACGTGGTGGGACAAACAGAGTACCAATGCTGCTAGGCTGCACCTCCGTTCATCCCTGGTCCCGACCTGGGATTTCCCCCCCCCCCACTCAGATCTGATTTTTTGTGTTCTTACAGTCTTTCTTAAAATGTTCCTTTAAGGGTTTTTTGAATAGCGTAGTTTATGAAAGAAACTTGTGAGCTAGTAACTCGGCACATCGCCTTGTCCAAATATGGTAATTTCTGGCTCATCAAAAATTGTCAATATCAATGATTTGACATAATGTTGCAGCATCTTTGTCCATCTTTTATGCAGTACATGGTTTGAAGCCTCACTTCACTGAAAAATGTATTTTGAGGCTTGGAGGGGAACCGAGCCGGTTGAGTCGCTCCTTTGAATCAACTGACATGAATCGGGCATCTGATCATTTGAGGGTTTCCAGCTTGCAAGAGATCCAGAAGACACTCAAGGATCCTCCACAGTATGGAAAAACTAAATTAACCCTCCTGTTATGTTGGTTTCCAGGAACACCAATTATGCTCCTGGGTTAATTTGACCCAGGGCAAATTTACTCATCCAAAAGTGTCAGAAACACTGGCATTGATGACTTTGTGATTTTCTTTTATAAGTTTGATTTTTTTGTTGTTTTCTGTAGTGATGCAGATGACATGTGACATCTCTCCTGTTCCGCAACATAACAGCAGGGTTAACCTGCTGTCACCTTGAGCCAACTGTGGATGAACAGATGGATTTTATGTAGTAAATATTAGTTTGCTTTCTTAAAAAAAAAAAAAAAAAAAAAAAAGGCAAGGCATCTACTGTTCCCAGCAGTCAATTAAAAGACATTTTTGGTTTTAAGACAAAGTTTGGATATTTCAGTTGATACGATCTTGTTGTTGTTGTTCAGAGCGCTCCTTAAATGCATCACAACAAACCTCGATTTTCAAATATCTGATGTAGCCTTCCTTCAGATGCAACAGACTTTCGCATTTTAAATCTGTGCCTTAATCCAAGTGTGTGCGTTTGATGCAGTTGCTGCAATTATAACTCAAGTAGTTAGGTGGAGATTAATCCTTCCTGCAGTTAAACAGGGATAATAAAAAGATGGAGGCAAACTCAGTTTCTCGACCCACTTCCCTTTACATACACGCATCCTCATGCTTGCCCCTGATCTGACTGAGGGTAGATTAAACTGTGCTGAAGCAGAGGAGGAGAGTTTAAGTCATTACATACAGAGTCAGTCCTGCTTGTGCAGGGGAAGTCCTTAGACTTAGATGAAAGTTGTTCTGTTACTTGTTCCACTCGGTCTATGGGGAGGTGCGCACGCACATGCATTAACATTTTTAGTTCTCTTGCACCCAAATTTACCTTTATAATTTGCTTTGAGCATGAGAACTACATATTTTTGGAGTTATGCTTTCAGTAAATACACTGCAACTTTAAACCCCCCCCCAAAAAAAAAACAACAAAAAACCCCCAACCCAAAATGCACTAAATCTCTGGCATATCCATCTGGCCAGTTTAGTCAGGGTTGGTTAATCAGCTGGTTTTGTTTTAATGAAGGTGCACTACAAGGGCAACGATGAGACAACCCCCAAAACAGGAATAGCTTTACAGGTGGAGGCCAATCACATATTTCCCCCCTCATCTGTGTGTGTAGGTTTGTGTTTTTTGTTCCCCCCTCGAGGGAGTTTTGCATTTGCTCAGGTCAGTGTCACAACTGGAAGCATGAGGCTTTACATGGACCCTAAAGAGGTTGTGCACATCAGTGTGTGCCATTGTCAGGTTTGCTCTCCCACCCCTTACAGATTTAAGGGCACGGAGAAAATTCCAAGAGAGCTGGGCAGAAGCAATGTTTCTGCTCCTTTGTGCATGGAGGAACAGGATGAGCACAGCAAAATGACCTTCAGCTGGGCACTGCAGAGAATGTCTGAACAAACAAACTGACTTCATGAGGGTCGCCTGAGGGCCCAAAATCCTCTAATGGGCCTACTGTTCACTGCCTGGGATTTGCCATAACAGAATTGGCACACTCGTGGCAAACCAGCTCTCATGTGAATGACGTCTGGAGAGACCATGGAAACATTGCTTTGCACCACCTGTTTTGGTAGGTCTGTGATTGTCTGGAATACCCATGCAGGGACGTACAGATCTTTACAACACCACAACTGCAATCAAGTATTGGGATGAAATCCTTTGACCCCATCATCGACCCAATGCTGATGCAGTGGGTCCTAAGCTCCAGGTTCCTGCTGGTGCACAACATTGCCCAGCATCATGCAGATATAGTATGGCTGTAATGGTTAACCAATGACTGTTTTCTACAGTCATTGGTTAACAGACAAAGTTACAACTACTGTTGTTATATCAGTCATGTACAAGTGGAATTTTAGCATTTGTCAAATCAGCAAACGTAATGTTGTACTTGCTTTGTAGAATAATCAGCTCTGCTGAGTGAAATTCTGGTATTTTGCCTGCAACCTACCACCTATAGTTTTCTTGATAACCAAGATTTGACAAAAGAAAAGATTTGTACAGCTCAGGAACAGGCTTTAAAAAGGTCCACAAATCAGTGGGTGAGGTCAGAGGCCATGTATCACAAAACATTTATGCATGACAAAAAACAAAGAACAAGATTTTCTGAGCAAAGTTGTGGATTAAATTTTAATTCCGAAGTGATTCGCAGATCAGTTTCTTCACAGATACGGAGTCTTCCCATTTTATTGGTGTCCCCCCTTCTTTGTACAAGGCTAGAAAAAGTTCACAGCAACAGCACAAACATACAAAATAGTTTTACCAAATTCATTGCGTTTTGTTTTTTCCTTCTTAAATACATCTGAGCCGCTGGTATGACGCCCAACCATAGCAAAAAACTGATTCAGTCAAATGTATACAATCTTATTTACACAAGGAGCATTTGATCAAAGTGCATTGAAGAGTCCTGATTGACGATCATGTCCAAAGGATGGGCAAATATGTACAGTGTTTACAAAAGCTGTAACCATGGTTATTTCACAAGCATAATAATAATAATAATAATAATAATAATAATAATAATAATAATAATAATAATAATAATAATAATAATAATCCTGTAAGAATGCATTCTAAGAGGTGGTGATGGCAAGAAAACACTTAAATTAATGAAAGAAAACTTAGTTTTGAGATATTACTGCCCAAACATGATCGTACATAAATATTCACATCTGAGGAAGCAACAAAATCTGGACCGCATCCTCTCCTCATTAAAGCCTTACTTCTAAAGGACCCTTGACCCCTCGTGTTTTGTGCAGTCTTCAAACATTCACCGTGTCAGATTCTGGGAGCCCAGATGAGGAGATCAAACTGACAATTCATCCTTTCAACTGTTGCGACACGATGCCAGCAAGCTTCTTAAAGAGGGCGGGACAAAGAAATGACTGGAAAATGTCTGTGGCCCAAAAATAACGGAAAAAATAAAAGAAATCCTTACAACTTTGGATGTGGAATGAAACCAGTCGGGACAGAATTCATTGCAATATTTACATAATAAATAACATTTCCTCTTCACCACACACAGTGGTCTAATGTACTTCAGAAGGCATGTGGTCGTACTATAAGGTCTGCTGCTGCTGCTACGGTCAAGCGTCGGCACTGGAACGAGGCGGCGCGGTGTGACCGTGAAAAAATAAAAAAGACCCAACACGATCAGGATAAATCATCCTCTGTGCTCACTATCGAAATCTGGAGGAAGATGAAGGGAGGGGGGGGGAGAGAGGAAGACCGGTTTAGAAATGCTCACAACAACAGCACTTTAAAGGCTCGTTCATTCCAAGCTGCACCGTCTGCTGCATTCATGAAGTAAGACAGTGTGCTGGTTTAAAGGGAAGGCGTGTGCTGCAGGTATTGAACTCATGTTGCCTTTTGAAACGTCTGCTGCAGCTGTGAGGGCGACAGCAGAGGCTCGTGTCCATCTTGTGGCCCCGGCCGGGCTTAGGTTAATCCGTTTAATCTGTATACATGCTTTGCAGACGGCCAACAATGAACATTAAGGATTACTACGGGCCACAAGGTCATGGTGAGAGTGGAGGTCATTAACATGCAGGCTCCATCTTCCGAAGCCTGGCTGGAATCATTTAAGCTGCTCAGAAACTGCAGCTCGTGGTTATTTTCACCTTTGCTGAGGAGGTTACGTGACTGGTTCAGTTCATTTGTTGGGAGGATTACACAAAACGCTGGCGAGGTGTATGAGGGGGTAAAAAACAGACCGGCATTGTTAAGGACAACTTACAAGGACTCTTTACCAGTCCTTTACCACTGCCCACGCCTGGTTACCTACTGACTGAATGCATGTACAGTGATGGTATTGTTTGCACAAATAAGCAGCTGCGTGTTTTAGTTACTCTGGTGATTTGAGGCCATGGTTTATTTACAGCTCCAATAGTTTACGAGTAAATTGAGCTAACATTTTGTAAGTGATTGCTCACAACCTAAGGTGACAGGTGCACCGAGTTACTCCTGGGTTGTTTTTATTTGCTTAGAATCGTTTATTATTTCGATGCCTTGCACACCAACATGTGAATCAAAGCTCCGTCATTTAAACTGTTCCTGCAGCTCAGACCTTTACAAAGTTTCACCAACAAAATGTCTCAAGCTGAAATTTCCAAATTCCCAGTCTAAATTTTCATCTGGAACGAACTGTTAATCACTACCCTGAGTTAACGTTGTTCGTGGATTCTTCACTCACCGCGGGGTACGTGTGTCCTACATTGGCGCCGTGCCTCGTGATGTCAATGTTGAGGTCTTCTTCTGTGGTCTTCAGGTAGACTGGGTTGTCAAAGTTCATGCTCTTCTGGTTCTTCAGCTGCCAGTTCCTCCACATCAGGTAGCCGCCTGCTGCCGCCATCGCCAGTAGCACTGAGAGGAGAGACCAACAGTCAGGAGTCAAATCAACTCCCCCCCCCCAAAAAGTGCCAAGGATCTGAAATGAGGATTTTAATTAGTTTGCGCAAGTGTGTGGGCAGCATCTACTCACAGACGGGTAGTATGGCCCAGGCAGCAGCAGAACCTCTGGCTGTCGAATTCACTTGAATTGATGTGCTCACATTGGCTTCTGAAAGACAAAACAAGGCACATGCCAACAGCCAACAAGTTTAAAAACATTTCCTTTGACTACCAGTTAGGTTTCCAATCAAGAAGCAGAATAAAGTGAAAATCCAAAATCATTTTGGCAACTGGTTTAATCTTTTAAAGAAAACAGCATCTGATGAGTCTTTCATTTCCCCAGTGTGTTCTTGTATCAGTGTCAAGTGAGGGCGGAAAAGAAGCTTGGCTGAACGCAGTAACAGACCTCAGAAGAGAAAGTTGGATTTGCTCGCACTACCAGCTGGCCCCCTTTGTGAAACTATTAAATTCTTGCAACATGTCAACATTTTGCTTCAGAGTAAAATATTAAACTTCTGGCCTCATCCTTTCAATGAATTCATACCTCACCCTTCAAATAGCGTAAACCATCATTTTGGAGTGCTGACCGCACATGTGACAAAATCAATAGAGGTAATCAAAGTTCAATCTGTCCAAATCTTTGGTTTGATTTATTAAAGCTAGAACATCCTTAGCTTCACTTTGTTTACCAAATATCAGCTCCAATCATTATGCTGCAATAAATGTCTTGTCTACCAAATCAAAGCGAAACACACAGACAGTCAAACAGTCTTTGTGTCCGAGAAGATTTCAGTCTGAGATCCAGGTTCACTTGGATAAAGAGACTTTAGGGCATTTTGTTTAGCTTTTGTGGACAAAGTTATAAGCTCAGACTTCTCTTGTTCCATGTGGGACAGTTTTTTATAAATAGAATGATGGCTTAAATTCAAACAGAAAACTGTCAAGTTCTAAAATTCACCAGCATTCATGGTTTTTAGTTTCTATAACGTGTCAAAAAACCCGTCAAGAGTAAAGTGGAAGCTCTTTAACAGCTTATTACAGTTTAAATAAAGCATTTCCATCAGCAGAAGAAAGTGTTTGGAGCTGCGTCAAACTAAACTACAGCCTGTGTCTTTATGGTAATGAAGGATATCAGAACAATGCAACAGTGTTTTGCAGCAACAATGGAGCTCAGTGACAGGAAGAGGATATAGCAGGCTTTGGATACTTGGGCATGATTTCATAGGAGGATTAATTCATTGTTCTGTCGTTTGTTGATAGTCTATTTTTCTTTCTTTGATTTTTGACACCCTGCAACACCTCATCTAAAAATAGGACATTAAGATGTTCAGGACTGCAAGACTTTAACTCTTGGTGTAAGCACAAATGTTATGCTCTCCCAAGAAAGCTGAGATCAGTTTGAAAAGCAGCGTTGGGGAAGGAGGGGGTTACAGTCTGAGAATTGCTGATTCTTGCACGACTTCATTTCTTGATGATGCCTGAAGGATTTGTGCTACAATCCCTTTGTGTTGCAGTAATATAACAGTCACGTCTTAATTACCAGATTATGCCAAACTTTAAGGGAAAGTGATTCTAGTGATGAAGCTTCCTTGTTCCTGCCACTAGGTGTTGCTCATGTGCTGTGCTCTTAATAGTGTAATGAATAGGGATGGGTACCGACATAAACGGTAGTAACCAGACCGAAAAGCAGCGCACATTTCGGTGCTTTATTTCGGTGCTTTTTTTTCCTGAGCTGTGATACACTTTAGATTCTAGCCAATCATTTTACGTTTCCGAGTAGTAGGCGGGGCCAGGTACGTACGTTCTGTTAGAGCAGAGCTACAGATTAAAAATGTCCAAGGCGAAGCGGTCAAAAGTCTGGCTGTACTTCACAGCAAAATATGCAAACTCAGCAGCAACAAGTGCTTTAAGCTGATACTGTGATACTGTCAAAGGAGGTAGCACCTCAAATCCGATGAAACACCTGGCGACGCATAGCGTTTTTTTTTAAAAGCCCAGAAATGCGCCGTATTTGATAGCTTGCTGCGAGACCTCACACCGAGAACATCTACTGCGGGTGGGTTGCCTGTTATGCAACATCCCCCAAAAACACGAAGAGGAGAGTCCTGGCCCCTAGCCCTGCCAGTGTAGCAGAAATGATGACGGATGATGATGGCAGCAGCCGTTCTTCTCTGCGTGAGTAGCTAATTTACATTGAGTAGGCTAACCACGTTATTACATTAATGCATGTAAGGTGAACTAGCAAACATCATCATAGCTACATGCGGCTGTCCTCTTGTTTGATGGCAGATGCTCCCTTCACCCTGGCTAAAAAGGCTAAAATGACCAAAGAAAAAGTGGAAAACAGTTAAACATGAGAGGTTTAGGACAAAGTTTGTGTTTTTTCCATTGTTTAAGCACTGCTTCCAGCCAAGAGTGATGCCATATATGCCCCATAGCTGCAGAAAAGGCTAACATTGTTATCTTTTTACAAAAAAAACAGCTGAACATGAGGTTTTTGGACAAAGTTTGTGTTCTCCATTCTTTAAGCACCGGTTTGAGCACCGGCACCGTTTCAAAAGTACCGATTTGGCACCGGTATCAGATAAAACCTAAACGATACCCATCCCTAGTAATGAACTGTGGTTTAATCAGCTGAAACAGAGGCAAACAGCTTTTACCTCCAAGTACAGCATAAAAAACCCTCCGTGGTCAAATTGCCTATATGAGATTCATGAGAACAAACTCCACTTTAGAAACGGGGAGGATCTCATCAGCAGACCTTGTGTTTCTGATTAGGGTTGCTGTATGCATTTTTAGCATTTTACAGAGGATTAGAACAAAGTTCCTAAAGTTGTTTATGCAGTAATCACATTTTAGACCTTGAGAGTCTGATATGTTTGACACATGGCCGACAATTCACACATCCAACATGATGCCCGCTTTGTTTCCAACAAATGTTAAACATGCAACAAGAGACCTGAGAGGACTTCCTCACACACAGTCCTACATTACATTTATCTGCACAAAACAATGAACCTGAGATTAGAAGCACATTTATACAGCTGAGATTTAACAAAATTCTCAGCTCCTCAGGTTAAATTAAATTTTAACCTGAGGAGTGAAATAAATGAAATCTAGATAACATGACCTGAAAATCAAATTTAACAGCACAGGAGACATAATCCTAGTTTTTTTTTTTAATTAATAAACTAATAGATTCTTTGTCCCTTTGGATCAAATATTCGTTTTTTCTGTGCAAAATGTATAGTACTCAAATATATTTAGAGACTTATATCAGCTCATTAATGTACATGCGCAGATATTCTCAGACTAAGATTTCATCAGGTCAAGAGTGACTCTTCTAGAGTTACTGTGTTGTTTTGGCTACAGGTTACATCTGAGAGTTCAAAATAGGCATTCTGTTAAGGAGCTTATTGACCTGCTGGATGTTGAGAGGGTGAGCAAATATTTTGTGGCCCAGGCATTTTCATATTTATATGTGTATACACAGAGCAGACTGTCCCTAGATTTGGGTTCCATAATTTATATTTTGGACAAAGCCAAGATGAGTTCCCATCATTTTCTGTGGGCAGCAATAAGGTGAACACTAGAGGAATGGACTCTAAAATCACTGAGCACAAATACTGCTGTACAGAGACACTGATGCAACAACTGCCCGTTACACTGCAGTTATGTGTCTGCAATTCTAATTCCTGCAAGCTTATCAACCAAGTGCGTTACAGTAATCGAAGGCCAATTAATCACATTTGAGAACTTACAGATTCATGGAACATTAATGGCCATCCTCTTTGCCTGTACCCGCATGAAAAGATGAAAATACTTGAGAAAAAAAAAATCCTGATTGATGTCATAATTCATGCATGACAGGGTTAGATAATTACAATGACACACGTCACACATCTATAGTAAAATTAAACAACCAGTGGGTGGCAGCGTATGGAGTGAGACATGATATGCCTGCACATAAAGTGGTTTATGTGCAGGCATATCATCAGCACTGATACCAATACAAGAAAACAGCCTTTGAATAGCTGTCCACTTTAGTGACCACTATGCCTGAAAGGGTTAATATTGACACCCGCAGGCTACTTGACTACCTGAAATCAGCCCACTGTGTTATATTAAACAAAACAAAAAACCCAAACACCTTTTGTGCATCTTCAGCACAGATAAAGACCAAAGCACAAGCAGAAGCTAGCATAACAGACGTGAAAAAAATAAAAAGAGCAAGCTCCAAGCGGTTAGAAATCTCCACAGCACCATGGACACAAGAAACCTTTAATTTTGGCTTTAATCAAACAAAAAGCTGATTAAATGAGTAGGTTGGGGAAGGATGGGCTGTACCCAAAAACATTTAAGTCAGATGTTCCCCAGTTAACAATTCAAATGAAAATGCCTCCTTGATCCATGGTGAGGGAGGAGAAAAGCCCGTTTTTGTTTTTTGTAATTCATTTTTGAACCAAGCCCAACATTCTTTAAAGCGAGCCAGAAACAAACGCAGCGCAGCCAACAGTTTTACCTGAGGGTGGCTGTATTAGACCTTTCCCAGCATCCTTTGAAGGACCTTTGAAAGTAGGGTCTGTACAGAGAGAGCCAAGAATCATGCTTAACGCACAAAACTTAACAGAGGGTGTCCTATTTAAAAAACAAAACCAAAAAAAACCAAAAAAAAAAACCAAGCAGCACACATGCAAGTAGGCCTTCTTTGAATATAGACCAGATCTCAGGAGACTAAGCTAGTAAATAAATGCTCTGAAGCACTGATCCATTTTTGTTCAGTGAGAGGAAAGCCAAGCCAAGTAGAAAACCATCACAACAGCAGCAATGTCACATCTTTAACATTACCCTTGTGGTTCTCCTGCTTTGATATGACGAATGCTGGACAAGTGAGAGGACGACTCAAAGGCAATTTCACAGATTCAAAGCTGCAGCGCACTATAAAAATGCATCAATCAGGACGTCTCTACCAGCATCTGTACAACCAGGAAGGACAGCTACAGCAGCAATAAAACCTTTATAGCTGGATCAATATGATCTTGATTAGCAGAGGCAGCAGTGTTAGGATGTCTCAGGGCTTGAAATGAACAAGTCAGACTGAAAAAGCAATATTAACACAGTCAAGACCAAACTAAAGCAGTTTCCAAAACCTTTATCTACCACAAAACACTTTCAGATCAAATCACTCATAAAACTTGCAAAGATTAAAATTGGAATTGAACTGCAGTAACTTTGTGTGAGGGCCATTAATTCTTTTGTTTGCAATTATATTGACTCAGACGGCACAATATTTTTGGCCGTTATGATGCGACTGTCAGGTCGAAACTTCCCTTTTCCATAACAGACCACTTGTCATGTCATGAAGAAGGTGGGGCTAGCTGGATGGTTATAAGCAGTCAATGGGAAACAAAAGCAAATGTATAATTGGGAAGCAAAATGTACACAGCTCTGGTTTTACATCATTAGGCTCAAATGCAGTCATTTTAGAAAAAAAAGCTCAGATTGCCATCATGAAAAACCTGCTACATACTAGAGCTGGGCGATAGAACGATAACGATATGTATTGCGATATAACTTTTACTCGATAGAGAAATTAAGCTATCGCGATAGACCTCGCCGCTCTTGTCCTCTTAAAAAAAAAAAAAAAAAAGTCAGCCAATCCAAATTAAGTAGCGCAGAGCCGAACCAATCACAGCCGCAGCGTCACGTCGCGTGACTTGTTACGTACAGCACAAGTGCCAAGCCGCACATGTGTTTGTTTGGGAAGCAGCCAGCGCGTAATGGAGGAAATGAGTGTGCCGACTAGAAAAATCAACCGAGCGTGACCGAAGAGAAAACAGATGATGGTTCCAACGCCGGAGAGATTGTCGAACAGAAGAGCCATAGAAGCTCCGTAGTGTGAAGGTATTTCGGCTATTTCAAGTCTGACAAAAAACAGAGTAGCGTGCACTGTAAATGTGCCGAAAGCAAGTCTGGAAATACAATAAACTGGTGCATGCGTCACACTGTGCGCCACGTTATTGTTTCGGTGAAATGAATTTCTACAATACTGTTACTGTTAATTCTACTCTCTGCAGTGTTTAAATGCTTACATATACACACAGTTACTGTCTGTCCACACATACGACTCGGTTCTGCTTCTATGCCCCAGCTTTGTTTACTTTTTCCCACCGAGGCTTCTAGACTTCTGATTGGCCAACATTTCTGCACGGTTAGGGATCTAGCGCCACCTGCTGCTTTGGCATGTTCATAGCAGAGTTTTCCTTCATTTCTGCCTTTATGTGTGGACGGGATTATTTTTTAAAACGAAAACGGAAAATCTCAGTTTTCAAAAATACCCGTGTACGTGTGGACGTAGCCTCAGTCTGACTGGAAGCGCTAATTCGTCATTCGGCTTTTGTCAGACTAAAGTAACTGTTAAAACTGTTTGAAAAGCTCAGCTATACAACAAGGAGAGATTGAGAATTTCCTTTTAGTTCTCAGTTTATTTGATATTGACAAAAGTTAGTCAGTTTGTTTTACAGAAGAAAACAAACTGACTAAATAAAACTAAGATTTATTTTTAGAATTAATATTTTGTTTCTAAGTGGAATTGACAATTTAGTCTGTTTTGTTTGTTCTATTTTGAAACTTAAACGCTTTAGCGGCTGCCTTTTGTGTAGTTTGCAATATTTGCCTTTATTTATCTGAAAAAGTCTCATGTTCCTTAAGTACATCTACCCTGTTGAACTTATTATGGGAAACAAATATTTAAATAAAAACAAGCTGCTGATTATTTCACATTTTACTTGTGAGCAACGGCACATTTAAATCTTACAAATACAGTTATTTGGCTTATATCGTGATAGATATCGTTATCGCCTGAAATGAAAAAAAAAACATATCGTGATATGAAAAAATCTCATATCGCCCAGCTCTACTACATACATAACCCTGACCATTGACGGGTTGATCAAAGTCTCAGGTATGTTATACAAGCATCAGCTAACATAACCCCGAGCATAGCCTTAAGTAGAGATAAGCAATGTGCTACATGTGTCTGTAAGCTCACCTTTCCTTCCAACACCAAATATCTCCTTTCCAAAACTACATCTCCAGACCCTAGAAAGGTTTTACACTCCAACATGTCAGTATGTCCCCAAACTCACACACACAAAAAAGACAAAGCAAGCACCTCATCTTTGAGGCTTTGGTTCAACTTTACTTTTTGGGCAAACAGGAAAAGCCAGGAGCAAGCTTTCAGCCTTCAAATCTGCAGAAGGGTAAAGCACGTGTTTGCCACACTCCTTTGACTTTCACATTTGACTTTAATCCAATAATCAATAAATTCCAAATGCAATGAAAACTTATCTGATAAAAGGCAAGGACGTTTAGGAGAGTCTGTAAAACAGTGGTCTCAGTATGCATTTTGCTTAATATAAACAGCCTGTCATTTTTATAGGTTTGTGTATGAACAGCAAGAAAAAAAAAAGCATATTTAATTAGACAATGTTTCATTCAGATAATTCAGAAATTTTGGATATAATATTGGCAGCTTTATAGAAAGATGGGACCTGTGATGAATGATACCAAATGATAAACAGTGGAACAAGTCCCAGCAGAGTTGCAAAATCCATGAAACGCACTGCATTTCAGCCTGAGATGGTGCAGTCTGAAGGAAAAACACTCCCCAGTTGCCTCTAAAGACTGTTATACGAATCCCTCTGTAGTAGTTTGAGGTCCAAACCCTGAAGTGAAGAGCAATGCTCATTACTCTCTCTCCCCCTGTGCCACACTAACAAGATTAGGGCCGGTCCAAACTGCAGCTGCACAATACTCTACAGTTCCCCATTCGGTCCAGCTGCGACGGCTGTAAAATGGGATAAATGTGTTATCTGCTGGTTTAGTAAAGAGCAACGAGGCCTGTGACAACGAAGCCTTTGACTACGAGGAAGGTGGAGGCGCTTTTAGCAAGTGACAGGCATCCCATTTTAACTCCTCCCACACTATTTATTAACAGGACAGACAGGCGTGAAAATACAGTTTCATATAAAGACATCAACTATATACAAACAGGTCTGTACAGAATCAATCTCATAACTGCAAACACAGATGCCAAGGAGATAAAGACAAGTATGCACTTTCACATCCCGCCAGTCAGGATGGTACTTTCAGTTATTAGAGTCTGGAGACAGCTCGAGGTTCCCTAACAGTCTATGAGATGGTGACTCAGGCTGCAGGGATGCTCACTACACGAAGGCCTTGTATATCTGCAAAGAACCCAGGCTGTAAAGTCTGCTGCAGAGCACCAGGAATTTATTGGTGCACAGCTCATGGCATCAAAGCTTTAATGACCCAAATGCCAACTGGGAATCTTCATAACCACAGTATTACCCACCACCATCATGCAGAAAACACTGTTACATGCCCCTCTGCAACCCCAGCAGCATCAATCTGCATGCTCAGCAATGTCGGAGGCTGGACTAAAACTTTCTAACTACAGCAGTGATAGCTATGTTCTACCACCCTGACACTATTACAGCTGTGGTTCAAGCTTTTTCTGAATGACCCACCAAAAGCTGAATTAGAGCTCATGCCCCACACTTCAATTTTTAAAATCAAATGAGTGAAACAAAATGCTCCAAGTTAATTCAAGTTAAAACGCTTAAACATTTACCTGCACTTTTCTCTTTTCATTCTAGCTGACCATCTAGAATTCATCTTATAAGTTAAAGATAAACTGAACAGAGAATCTGAAGAGAAAGGACTTATTGTGGATGCTTTTTGCACTGGGAGCTTCATAAAGTGTTCTAAAGGGCCACCACTGTGGACCACACTGAGAACTATGGGCCTACTCTGATCTTCTGGTTGTAGATGCAGGCATGCACACCTACAGAAAGACATTCCTTCAGGTAAAGTTTTGGACACTCTTCGGCAAATATTTTGCAACAAAACAATACAATCTGCTGCTGAGGTCTCTAGGCATCATCTTTGACTGCATTTGACAAATTTAGTCCTTGCTCTGCTCAGCACAGTGACACATGAGCCAATTCTCCATCTGCTGCAAGCTCAGGTTATAGTGCCCCTCCAGCTTGCAGCACATCTTTAAATCACCAGCTGCACTTCAAGACTGTACAGCTGGAGGAGGCCTGAGCCTCTCTGGAGAGGCAGCTGAATGGATCAAGTTTGAAAAGTCTTGAACGTGCTGCAAGGATTATGCTGAGGTCAGTGAGGAATTTTAAATTTGTTAGAGTGCCCACTAAAGCATATTTAAAATCAGCTGGAAACTGTTGAACAGTTGTATTTGACTGAACCAGCGAGTTTCCCTTTCACAAGCTCCCGCCTTTAACATTTAGACCATTACAGAGCTGACCTGCTGTGCACGAGGCCAAGGGACTCTGATAAAACTTCACCTATATATTTAATAAAAAAATAAAATAAAATTTAAAAAAAAGGAGTAAAAAATAGATCTGAGGAAAATGAAACTTTAAAAACCACCAGATATTGTACACTAAGAAAAGCTGTAAAACCTGTCAAAACTCCCAGAACTCAAAAATGAGGAGGGAAGTGGAGAAGACTCTTAAAGCCGAACAGGCTAACTAGAGAGACTTTCACACTGGAGGACAGGAGTGCAGTGAGTCGTCACGGAGATGTTCCAGTACTTTGTGTACACCAGTGTCTTGGTCTACAGCTCTAGTCCAATTAGGAGAGAGTGTGTGCTGAATTCAGCTGTCAGGTTCCTATCTGACAGTGCTTCACTATGAAAAGGATAATCTGTGGCAGCAAAAAAAAGGAGCTGGACTGCTCAAGACAGAAACTACTAAGGGAAGAGGACAGTGTTTCTAGGCAACCTTTCCCTGGCAAATAAAAGAGGCAGAAGGAGAGAAGGGCTACAGTTTGATTTTTTTTTTTTAGTGCACTACTACAATTCTCACATCTAACAGTAACAAACACACTGGTACTTGGCCATTTCTGGTGTCCAAACTCCTTGCTTTCGAAGTTAAAATAAATCTTACGAAGTTGCCGGAAATTTGAGTGCCGATGCAAGCAGATTAGGGCTGCCACAAACGACGATTTTAAATAGTTGACGTCATCATGACTAGTCGACTAATCGTGGCAGCCCTAAAGCAGATGTAGTCTTGCTCTAGACAAACACTGAAAACTTCACTTGAAACTTATCTTTTGCAAAATCTGCAATCACATTAAAGCCATCTCAGCTGTCAAAGTACAGAGACAAGGTTAAACTACAGTAGTGCTACTGGAAACATCTGAAAAGGTATCAAACAGTGGGAGTGCGGAGTTCTCCAAGGACCCGTTCCTGTACCTGCTTTCCCTATAATATCTCAGAATATGGAATACATGCAGGTCCATAACTAAAGTCAGTTACTGAAGAATGCTGTGAAGGGATTAGGGTCCCATATAATCGTTAAATGGTAGCTGCCTGCAAATATATTACATGTAGGTTCCATATACAGGCTTGTTAGATCCATCTCAGCACCATGCCGTGCATCTTAAAGCATGAGCCTCAGTAAAAGGAACAGGAGTGTTTGCCTTCATTTTATCAGTATGCCACAGTGTAAGCTTTCTCTGCAGCCAAAAATCAGCCAACAGTCTCATCCAGAGCACAAAGCACACTTCAGTGAAGTGCAGTGTTGGTGTAATGCGTTACTGTAATTAAATTACTTTTCCACTGAAAAAGTAGTAATTACTGTTCATTTTTAGGTATTTTAATTACAGTTACTTACAATGTACTTGCGTTACATTGTAAAATAATTAAACTCGCTGAATATCATTATTTAACTTCAATAATTTGTCTTCTAAATGTAGAAGTAAACTCTGCCGCTTTAACATCGCTGTAGTGTAGCCGCACGTCATTTCGCCCGTTTGCTGCATAGTCGTATTCTAAAGCGGAAGATGTCGGACTCGGCTGAAGCGAGTGGCGGTTTTATGAAATTGACATACTCTTCACTTTTCTGAAACAAGCAGACAAGAACATTACAGTAATATGTAAGCTATGTCCTGGGGCGACAACCCCCCCCCCCCCCAAAAAAAACCAACAACTGTCGGTCGTTGTTAATAGCACGAGTAATCTACTGAAGCGCCTGACACAAGAGCATAGACGAACACTTGATCCTTGTTAATCATCCATGGATAACACCACGGCAACTCCTGCTAAGCAGGCAAAACTAGATTTTACTTCAGCAGCACGGAGAGTGTCTGAAGGTGAGCATAAAAAATGATTGCAGGCTACGTTGTGGAAGAGATGCTACCACTGTGTACTGTAGAGTCTCCGTATTTAAAAAATTTATTATTTAAAGAGTTTAATTTCTATTGTTTGTCCACTCAAGGTTTACAGGGATTTTAAGTAGTATTTAGTTAAATTACTTATTTAGTGATTAAGTTACTTTTCTGACAGTAATTAGATGCGTATTTTAAATACAATATTGACTAATTAGTAATTAATTACTTTTTTAAAGTAACTTACCCAACACTGGTGAAGTAATTAGACGAAAAGATTACTTTCAGGGAAAATGTTCAATGCTTTAATTACTAGTAAGTAAAGCTGTTGTGTTGCACAAGTATGCAATTCAACAGACCAATAAAAATGAAAAAGTAGGAGATGTTTATTGCACGGCCACATGTAATGCTCCTGCTCCAAAACCAACCCCCTCATCTTCTCAATAATGTCAAACTAAACTCCAGTTCAACAATAGTTACGGTCAATATTTACTGAAGTCTACAGAAGTTCTCAAGCAAAGGATGTGTCTTATGTGGTTTAACTAGTTGTCTACAAAAGGGGAACCAGCAGTTAAACAACTGAACTGGAGAATATTTGGTCCCGGTGCCAAAACAATCAAAAGACTGTTTCTTTGAGTTAATGTGAATAAGAGGCCTCCAGTCACTGAAGAGGAATCATGGAACCGGCGAAATCCTTCATAATCAAGCTTCAAAAGTTCAGAGTACAAGTTTATTTCCTGTTCATTTCACAATACTGTGCAAGTCTTTCATGAAACTGGCACAAACAGCCTTTTCCATTATTCATGTCAAGATTAAGCCAGTCCAGCACTTTGTTTTTAAACCAGTCATCCCATCAATCTGTAAGCATAGTTCAACTATGACAGTCTGGTTAATACTGAAAGGAGGGTGTTACACACAGTACAGTTTGTGTACTTGTTTTTAGGGCTTCTTCATAATTTATGTTTCTTTGGTTCCAGCTTTCGTTTTGGGTATGTAGTTGCATTTTCTAAGTTATTTAATAATATCCGTCCCTGCTTGGGGATTGTAGATTGAAATTAGTAGCCAACTTCATCTCTCATGAAATTAGGGTTTTAGTTTTATTCTTTATCAGAAACAAACAAGATTTCAGCCTGGGGCCATTTTCAGAATTTGGACCCATTAGGCTCAGCAGTGATAAATGTCTTGAATTATAATTACACTATGGTAAGAGTTTGTTTGGCCTTTTTGACCCAGTGTTACATAATGCTGCCGGCGTTACGAGCCAGGCCCAGAGTGATGTGGGCTGTAGTATGACTGGTATGCACGGAGCCTTAACTCAGGATGTTGAATTAAGAAAAGCTTCATTCATCCATCAAGGCTGGCAGGTTGGTGTGACAACTCAATCACATGCAAGGACTTCATACAAATTCCATTTTCAGATTCTGCATTCAGAATCTCAGACAAGACAGCTGCACTGCATTTGTAAAGACCTGTTCATGCCTTTTTATGATAACAGAAATAAATCAGGATTCAATAACTTGGTCAATAAAGAACAAGGACTGATGACGGCAATAGTATCAATTAAATCATTGTCCCAAAGGGTTGAGGTCAGAGACCTGGAGGGATAAACTGAAGCACTTTCTCGGAACCAGACCAAATCCCTGCAATCAGCTTCCAAAATCTTGTGGCAGATCTTTCCACAGCAGCCGAGGTCAGCCACAGACTTGCTCTCATGATTTAAAAATGAAATGAAAACCTTTAACAATCTCATGGTTGGTGTCGTGTCCATTCAGCTACAGCACTAACAGTCACGCTCCACTCAGTGCAGAGAAATGAAGACTGCACAGGGTGGGACTGCACAGGGTGGGACTTAACCCCCAGGGGGGAAAAAAAACAAACACAAGAGCTGGGGGTTACTTTCAGCAGCAAAACGCAACAATGGAGTGGAAGAGGGATCAACGTCAGGATCCGACACTTCAGCTGTCAGGATGAAACACTTCCCAACGCAGGAGGCGACGAAGCTGCAGCTGAGATGTGAAGGATGTTGAGACTTGCCAAAAAGGTGCTGAAAAACTGGATCACAACACCGAGTGACTCAGATACTGTTCAGCTGTCAGACTACTAATACAAACAGACAGCTGGGGTTTTGGCTGGCATGGATACAGATAGAAACCAAGACACAGTGTGAGCACACACCATGGAAACATGCTTGGAAAACCGTAGAATTAGACTGAATTTATTCCATCTTCCAGCTGTTTGTGTTTTGGTGGCTAACCTGTGAAACCTAAGATCCTTTTTACCTTTTCTTTAATAGAGTCACATTTGAAATGAGCAGCAGGGGGTATGAAGCAGAAAGGAAGGGAAGCAATTGGCTTAACAAAAACAAACAAAACAAAAAAACAAAAACCAGGTGGATGTGTGAACACAATGAGGTGGTGTACACATTCTCAGAACCGCTGAGGTTTGGCACCTCCCTGCTTTCCATTTTTCCTAATACTTTTATGCAGTATTAATGTCTTACTAACTGTATTGTGTTTTAGGGCTTCAAATGTCCAAACTACAAAAACAGCAGAGCTTTTAAAGCCACTTTGATGGAGATTCACAATAGTGACTGAAATGAGAACTGACAGGAGTGTGCACAATTTTCTCACAATTCATCAAGAAACCACTCTACCTCTGATGGGATGTTCCTGCTGCTTAATAATTTGGTTTCTCTTCATGTAAATCTGAAGATTTACTTTCCCTCCATGTTCTCTTTCCATGTTACAACTAATAAAATATTTCATTTTGTTTAGATTAACACCGCATTTGCATTTTTTAAGATCATGCAGTCCAGGGTTTCCGTCAGCATATTTCAAGCCCGGCAGCCCACAGAACCAAAGCACTGGGAGTGGTTACCATTTATTTTTAAGATGCTTTAACATAAGTGAATGCTTGCTTGGCTACTTCCTGAACTTGTAGCTCTTATGTTCTTGACAACCCTACATTACTTTTTAATTCATGCTGCAAGGGGGGAAAAAAAAAAAAAAAAAAAAAAAGTATGCTTGTGAAGAAGCAGTAATGTGAGAACCACAGACAGCTCTGCCGTTCCACTAATCCACACAGTGTCATGTGGTTGGCCATACAGCTTTTATTGAACAAGACCATCTGACCAGACTAAAAGTAGGAAAATACTTAAAAAAAAAAAAAAGAAAAAATCCAATCTAGAGGCTGGACACTGCCCAAATACTGCATGCACCATCTCAAGCCATCACTCATAAGCATGCAGTGTTGTGTTTAACATTAATGACAAGTCAATGTCATTAGCTCACCAAGTGTGTAGCTAATGTTTGTGCAACAGCAGCATTGTTTTCACTAGCAAAGATCCACCCTGTCTGGTTTTTGCCAGGCCTGTGGTACCGTCTCCAGAGTCTTGACTCCCTGTTTATAAATGGTGGCTGCAACTAAGTTCTGTTGTGTATACAAATTAATGACAGTTGCTAACACAA
The DNA here is from genome assembly GCF_000239375.1 of Pundamilia nyererei. Classification (NCBI taxonomy): domain Eukaryota; kingdom Metazoa; phylum Chordata; class Actinopteri; order Cichliformes; family Cichlidae; genus Pundamilia; species Pundamilia nyererei. The sequence continues at coordinate 1,998,673 of NW_005187417.1, forward strand.
GAAAACAAATGCAGAGAACAGAACATCGCCTTTGCATGGGATAGATAATAATTACAGTATGTGTGCAAATGCTTGTCCAAACATGAGAGATCATTAAAGAGCTGGATGAAATTCATGTCACCAAAACAAAACTGTATGGCATCTTTACAAGCGCTGGACCATTTTACAGTATAAGCTTGTACGCAGATCATGACTTGTACCATCAGACTTTATAAACAACTGCTGCTGGCACATTTCAGATATATCTGAATACTGCTCGTACTTCAAATGCTCACAAATCATTAGTATTTGTTTCAATTATATAAACATGTCAAAATTTATGTTGTCGCATTCAAGTTTGCAGCTTTGGTGAGATTTGCTCCGGGGTTCAGCCAGGTGTAAACGCAGATGAAGTGCCAAAACACAACTCAAGCCCGCGAGGGTGCTGTGACTCACCAGGTCTGCAGCGCAAGCCGTCAGCAGTCAGCTCCTGGCCCTCAGGACACACGCAGGTATATTTGGGGGAGTGTTTGTTGATCTGTGGTGCAGGCAGGCACATGTAGCTGCAGCCTCCATTTTCACCTTTCTCTGAGCACCAGTTAGTACCTGCACACAAAGGTTAGCAGCTCTGATCAGACTGATCTGAGGGGCAAATAAAAGCTAAACCATTTCAGTTAACAAGTGTCACATGGGTACATTAAATCCACAGTGAAAGGAGCTTTAACGGCCTCTTCTACTATGAAGTATATCCACGGTTGACGGAACAAAATTAGGGTTTAAGTCTCATCCATAGTATGATCGTCGACATTTTCATCCTATGGATCTTCGCACACATGATCGTTATAAATCAAGAGGACTCATTTTGATAGACTAAGTGTTTAAATATTACAGATTAACCACAAAATATCAAGAAACTACAGCTTCTAAGTGTACAAAATTAAAGTGGTGTATGTATTGCATACATAAGTATACTGTACATCATGGAAACAAATACTGCTGAGTTTCTATACAAGTACTGTGTTGGACCCACTGGTGATCTCATTGATACAGGTATAGCCCATTGACAGAGCACTCCTTTTATTGTGGTTACATGAATATGCATAGGGTTATTAACATATAACATCTTACATAGGTATACATGTGAACAAAGGTAGGTGTGTGTGTGTGTGTGTGTGTGTGTGTGTGTGTCAGATGTGACCCTGTGAAGACTCCCCAAAGCTGGTGCCAGGAGTCTAGCGGTCCATCTGAACAAAAGGCTCTTATACTTAAACAGATATACGTGTGTTTGCTATACCACATATCAGCAAGAGAAGATACGACCTCTCCTAGGAGGTGTGTGATCTATGCCAGAACACTCTGTAGAGGGAGTGAACGCCCTCCCCCTTCATGCTACACAGAGCTGTTACAGACCTCCTAGGATGAGACATTCTTTCAATCTACAAATGATTATACACTTCTAAGCATATGTGGGTAAATGTTTCTAAGCATAAATGACAAACAATACAAATCTAACACCTCTGTTACACCCTTTACATGATTCTCAACTTGGTTGCATCATTAGCTATTAAAACTCGCATCAATTATGGCGACATGATCACAGCTTAAAATTATAATTATCACTGGCACTCCTTGTACCTTGATCATGTGTAATTACAGTAATTTCTGATTACTTTCCCCTCATTAGCTTTCATTAACTCAGAAGTGACATCAGCTCTGATACTGGGGTTCCTGTGATGTCACTGAGCCTGCAGGAGTAAAGATTTCCAAGCTTAAGTATTAATATCCGTCAGTTCCTCCTCTGCTAGTTTCAGCTCCCTCCTTTCTTACCTGACAGCTGAATGAGCTCATGGTACACTATGATGTCCTGGGGGTCATTCAGGTTGCTGGCCAGCGTAACCACGTCAGAGCCTGTGAACTTGTTTGCACCGTAGATTGCTTCCTTTTCCCCATCAGTCCAGAAGACTCGATCCTGGACAAAGGGCAGAAGAATAAACAAAAACTTTAACACTGAAGTCCTCTCAATCACAGCAATACAAAACTTCCATAAATCACTGTCATCACACAAGTGCTTAAGTGCCAATAAAGTGTCAGCTTTGTGTCATTACAAGAAAACCTGCTCCCATTAAGATTTGGGCAGATTTGTAGACTGATGAAAACTTTGGCTTTATTCTGAAATTTTGTAACAGAGTTAGCACTAAAGCACTGAGTAGCACAAGAAATGTATCCCTTCAGGAAGCAATACATGACTTCTTAAAAAGTAAATCATAACTTGAGTAAAGTCCTCCAACACCACGTTTAATATGACCCATTAAATTATCAGAAACAATTTCAGTGGCATAACATACCAACATTTATACATCTTAGAAACAATTACATGTCATTTGTTGTGATATTGTTTTATACCAATATAAAATAAGGGTTAATTCTACAATAATCTGCAAACTGAGTATCCCTTCAACAATTGTAAGAAATTTATGAATCCACAGTAATACAAGTCACATCTGCTCAGATCATGTGTGGTGTTCCTGCACTGCACGCAAAGTTGCATCTAAATATTGTTATGAAGCTGCCACATGGCTTTTGATGCTTACGTTAAGCCTGTTCATGTGTTAATATATTAAAATATAAAATAAGGACGAGGACTTTTCATAATGACTGAACGCGATTTAACCCCTGAAAAGCTTTATGGACAAAATAAAGCAAAATTTTGCTTCAACATAAATGTTCATGATATTAAATGGATGGATTTTTATAAACTGTGCTGATGATGTTTTAGACCTCATGCCATCGTGTGAATAAATGTGCCATCACATCTATACTTTTATACAGAATACCTGAAAACCCCACACAAACACATGGGAAAGTCTTTATTCAAGAACTGGAAGGTAAAAATGTACACAGAACACTCGATTTAAAGGTAATCTCTTCTAGTTGTTTTGCATGTTGTTAAACACAAACATCAAGTGTTTTGGTGGATACTAAAACATGTCAACACTGTACCTGCACATTGCAGTTCTATAAAATATGCAAAAAACAGATTTAAAAAAATTTTTGGTTCATTTTCCATTAGTCTGCATATAGTTGCTGTGTGGGTCATTGGCAGATCATGTACAATACACATTGAGGGCGACTGGGTTGATTAAAGGATTTTGTGCAACAAAAGTCTTTATCATACTTGTACATGGTTTGAAGCTGGGAGCAGCTTTTCCTTTCCTGTGTTTGATTTTTGTAATTTTACTTAAAACTAGGACCAGTTTGTTTTGGTAGATGAAACGTCATCAAGGACAAGGCAACTGGCACCAAAGACACATTTAAAAACATGCAAATAAACTCATGTACACAGGCGATGAGGTCTGTGGCAAATTTTCCCAGACAGATTTCTTAAATGCAGTGTGCAATAACTGATTGTGTCATGAAACCAATTTCCTGGATCAGAACTACATTTTTAAAATGTTTTGTTCATTATCCTCAGACATGTGATGTAAAGCGCTCTAATGCCCAACATACAGGTCAGACAGTTCATCTTCCAGCTGCCAACATAAACTGACCCAGACTGGCTTAGAGAAAAGACAAATGCAGTACCTCAAAAACGGTGAGAGCAAAGGGGTGAGCGAGGTACTCTGAAGACTGGAGCACTTTATTCCTGTTGTCCCCATTTAGGTCGACACTACAGAGCATGTGCAGCTTTGAGTCGACCCAGTACAACCTGCCTTTGATCAGATCTGGGGTAAAAAGAAAAGAAAAAAAAAAGAAGCAGGAATTAAATGGGAAGACTAAAGAAGGGAGAACAATGGGAAGGAAAGTAGAAAGCAGACAGAAAAATAAGTGGAATGAGATGAAAGATTAAGTTGTTGTACTGATGATTCTTTAACAGGATGAATCAACTGACTTTTAGTCTTAATGGTGCAAACGTCACAAAAGAAAGCCGCACTGCAGTTTGTTTACCCATTTCTTTCTGTGAAAGGTCACTGTCCAAGTCAATTTAAAACACAGCATTTCCTGTAAGGTATTTTCAAGCTTTCCAGCACCTTGTAGTTATTGTAAGTAAATACTGAGATTACACCATTTTACTAGAAACAATGTAACAAAACAATCAGATGAATGAGAACTTTTTAAAACACATTAACCTAGGAGTTGTGACATTTTTGGAAACAATGTATAAAATGAACATTGACTCAGACTGGTTTGTACAGGCACATATTTGAATCCGTATTTCACCAGAACGCCTGACTAACCTACAAGCATCTACAGCTGCTACAGCAACATAACCATCACTTCGCAACAAAACAAAACACAAAACAAGACTAGCCTATTGATTAGTATTACTATGAATTCACCAACTCCGTTAAACTGAATACATCAGGACTTCAGCTTATTTAATGTAAAATCCCCTAACTACAGCCGCCCTCTTATGTTGTTACCTGGTTTAAAAAAAAAAAAAAAAAAGGACTCTTAGAGACTGCACAATTGGTTACTCAGAATTTAGCTTACAAAATTGATTGAAAAGAGGCCAAAGTCAAACCAAAGTTCATTCAAATTGCATGTTAAGTCCCACACACAGTTCCATCAGAGGGCAAACATCAAAGACTGACAGATCACACAGTAGACTCAAACAACAGCAAGCCAGGCTCGAGCAGCGTCCTTTTCAAAGATTCTCTGCAACTCATTTTCTTCTTTCTCATTTACCTCCTAAGACCTGAACTCTTCCACGGCATGCATTTTTAATTTCTTTGATATTTGGTCATATTGGGGCCTGATGAATGTAAAACCAAAGAATTACCAGATTTACTTTTTAACCTTTTTTTTTTTAAAGAAAAGAGCCAAATATGAGGCCATTTGTTTAAAATTTTGATAGAACAGTAGCTGTATAATGTCCTCGTAAATGGATATCAGGCCCACGTAGAGCAAAATTCAGTATTTTGGTCTAAATAACCCAAAATGTGATGTCCACATATGTGGACGCCAGGTCCTGGGAGGTTAAAGAGTGAACTATTCAAATACCAAGCGATTTACAGTCAAAGTATTAAAATCACAGGCAGCTTAAGTGCTTGTGCTGAAATTCTCACAGTGACATCACTAAAATTTAAGACCAATCCAGACTGAATTTAAGAGTTTTTTTAAAATGACCTGTCGACACCCCTGACTTAAAGAAAAACGTGCAGTGACTTGTTGGTTTGTTCCTACCCAGTGTGATTCCATTAGGCCACTGGATGTCTGTCGCCACCAAAACCTGTCTGTCCACTCCGTTCATACCAGATTTCTCTATCTTGGCTGGCTCTCCCCAGTCAGACCAGTACAGAAACCTGTAGGACCGACACAATCATAAGTAAAAGCAGACCATAAGCGGGAGATCAGAAGGGTTTCATCCAACACCAAAATGAGCCGTCCACTTACCCAGACAGCGGATCCACAGCAATATCGGCCGGTTCTTTGAGGCCCCTGTTGAACAGAACTTTCTGCTTGGTACCATTGAAACTGGCCACAGAGATTGTTTTGGTTGAGAGATCAGACCAGTACAAGTTCTTGTAGATCCAGTCCACAGCGATTCCCACTGGAGTCTGCACGTTGTCAATGACTTTCTTATGGGTGCCAATGTCTACACGCTTGTCCAGAAGAGTGCTGAGTGGAGAAGAGTTCAGCATCGGACAGATGCGTAGAGAATTTATACATGTATACAGTTTCTCAAATGCTGCTAGGACTCCCAGTATATTATCCTTTCAGTCTGAGACCTCTATATCACATAAAATTCAAAACTATTGCAGGCAGCTCAGTAAAATAGAACCTTTCATTCTACACATTTAGATTTTTTTTGATGAAAATACCAAGCAGCTGAATTGCAACACGGCCACGAGAAAAACTTACTGCTTTAACAGACCAGAGGGAAAAAATTTAAGTTTACCTTACAAATAAAATCCATTTACCCTGTGAAGTTACAACTACATTGTGCTGCACTGTCAATGCCTCCCATAGTCCTACAACAATACTCTATTGCCCGTTTGCCTGGATCATTCCCTCTAATCACCTACTACCCTACCTGTAGATCGCCTTCTGGCCCAGGTCAGCCCAGAAAATGGTCTGCTGGTCAAAGTCTGCATCCAGAGCCACTGCGTTTCTCTGCTGCTCCACAATCTGAGTGTACTCCTTCCTCTCCAGGCCCAGACGACGGATATCACGGCGGTTGGTGAAGATCAGACAGGGCTCCTTACCTGAGGACAGGAAAGGGGTTATTGAATGACGACAATCTTTCCAAAGTATTTTATGCCTTCCATTTATTGTTTAGGACAAATTATTGGTCACAGTTCTTAAAACTATTTTAAGAATTGGGATTATTGTGTGCTTAAAGTAGGAGAGCTTGTTTTCACCCATTGTTTTCTATTCATCAGTAAAGTAGTGGAAGGGAACAGGCGTCATCTTTGTCAACAAGCTGAACAATTAAGCTTTTTTTTTTTTTTTTAACTGCAGAAACACATAAGACCTACAATGGATGACACCTGCAGCCAGATAACACCAGACCCTGTGTTGTCAAATACACAGTAGTACATCTCAGGTTGTACATAACTCCTTCTTGCACCCCCCCCGAAAAAACGACTTACAAATGAAAATGTTCAGCCGTGGTATTGTTGTGATCCTAAGCCTGCTTTGAAAATACACACCTTAAAAATCTATTCACCACCCAGCTCTAGTGCCAACCCATCATTTTCCCCCATTATTCCACAGAATTGTCATTCTGCTGGATTTTTTCCATAGCTGAAAGCTGCATTAAAACCAGTGCTTACAGTTAATTAGCTTCACCCATTTAATACTAATGCAATCCAACAAGAGCCCTGTGTTAAAACGCTGCTTTCCACTCTGAAAGCCTTTCAGAAAAGAGAAACGGACCATTTCAACTTGTGGACCTTCATATGCTGTCAACATCCCTCCTCCTGACATTAAAGTGTTTTGGGGGTTTTTTAGCAGCGAACAAGCCTAAAAGTTTAATACTGATTTGACATACAAAGGCACCATCATCACTTTGCATCCGCAAATTATGGACCATTTTGAGTCAATGGCGTGAACTTGCTGCGCTTCGGAGTGAGAGCCCACAGTATAGTGGTTGAACTCTATCACTTAGTTCTTTTGGGCTGCAAACTATATTACTGTTGGCAATAAAGGAGCTGGAGAATCCGAGTGAACTCCCCCCAAAGAAGAAATAGATCTGTGGGTGTGTTTTCAGCACTCTTACCTTGATGCATCTGAAGCAGTTAGTCAACTAAAGCCTCAAAGCTGCTGGTTATAAGCGATGACAAACCAAATGCAACGCCTACAATTTTCTCCCACAGAGTCTTCAGACACCGAGTGTGAATCACTCGATGTTTTTCTGTCTGGCAGCAAATCATACGCACACCAAAGGTCATAACCCTGATCAGACATGAAGCTGCCAGTTCAGTCACATCAGCAATCTGTAAGGGTTCAGTGTCATCTAAAGCCACTGCAGCTCAGACACACTGGATGCAGCCGTTTGTGAAAAGTAGGAGTAAGTGAGGCTCAATTTTGGATCACGATGGACAAATCCAAGTTTTTGGGTCTGTACTGGACAGACGTCTCCATATATGAACAGTTACACATGTGAGCATCAAAGTGACTCCGCTGCCCCCCCAGTACATGAATATATCCTGAAATGTCTTTTCTGCCATGAAGATGATATTTCACCATAATCTTTCAAAAGAGCCCAAGTTTGCATTGCTCAGGACTATTCCTGCAGGATCTGAGGGGTCAGCTCAGACTCTTGCTACTTATCAGGAGACGAGACCCATTTCCACAATACTTTACAAGACACCAAATTTTTTGTTTAGCTCGAGGGATGCAAAACACCGTATTATCCAGAGATTGGGACCCAGACAGTGGCAGAGCCAACAATATAGACAAAAATATGATCAAAATGTTGAGGTGAAATTTTAATAAGATCACCCAGCTGCTAACTCACCAACAGCCTTGCAGACGCCGGTGGTCGGATCCATCTGATAGCCGTTGTGGCATTCACACTTGTACCCTCCCTTCAGGTTGATGCAGATCTGACTGCAAATGCCAGGATTCATGCACTCATCAATATCTGCAGAGGAGCAGAAAGGCGAATCATGAGGCGTGTGTGAAGAAAGAACAGCTGTATGTGGCATGTTTCATCTATCAAATCTGCTAAATGCCTCAGTTTGAATAATCAAATCTTTCTATGGGGGCTCAACAGCTGTATAGTCCGTGTGTATTGATGAAAATTTATCTTGCTTTTCAAAAATAGGATGTTCCTGGGATTCCTACTGCATGAGAGTGTAAAGTGATTTGAGCCTCGAATACACAAAATGCAAATTAAAACTTACTTTAATTGCCGCTGATGTTTTGCCAAAACACTCGACGAGCTGCTCTCATCAGAATTAGATGTAAATTTAGCAAACGTTTTCCAGAGTTTAGTGATCATTCTACATCCTGGAGTAGATTAACGCTTCTGTGGAACCAGTGGGGTTCATACAGATGGGATTATACACGTTTACCAAATATCCAAAGCAGGGTTTGAGGCCAAGATTGGCTCAATAACAGAACTGTGACGGATCAGTGCCTCCTAAACGTAACCAAGAGGATTTCGGCTTTTAGGAAAACAGATTACGACACGCCCAATCACATTACACGCCAAACCCCTCAGAGGCCAGAAGTGCACAACACCACCAGCCCATCTGACCCATGTGATTAGATATTTGAGGGCAAGCATAATTAAATATTCCTTAAGTCTTAAAGGTTTTAGATTGAATTCAGTGTATTAAAGCTGTTTGGTTTTTGGATGGATGCCTATACTTGTGTACATTCAGACAGTCTCACACTTTTGAACCCTTTTAGAAAAATGCATTCATCCTGTGTTGAGTAATAGTTTCCCAACGCTAAATACTGCAGTGTTGTCAAAACAGATTTAAAATTCTCTTTTAGCATTTTTCACCAAGCTGTGTAATGCAGAGATCGCATACCTCCGCAGGTCTTGTGGTCTATAAGTTGGAGCCCAGGCGTGCAGTCACACTCGTAGCCAATCACCATGTCTTTACAGATGTGCGAGCAGCCACCGTTGTTCAGGAGACACTCGTTAAAATCTGGAACACAGGAAACAGCTCTGTAGTTGTGTCCAATTAGATCTAAAAGGTTACGATAAGGTGGTTTGGGAGAAGTCTGAGTCGAAGCTAAATGAGGATTGTATTCACTGAAAGATCTTCAAACCACAAGAGGTTTGAAGATCATGAATTGGCATTTGTTAGTAGACTCAGAGGGTGGAAAACAATATGGAAAAGCCCCCTAACTGTTAAGAAAAACATTTAAAACCAAAAAGGCTAAAACATGCATCAGTAACCTGTGTGGACGTGAAGCAATGTACTGTGTAAGGTAGCCAGAAGATAAGCAACCAATTGGAAAACCAGAGTGATGACGAGCGACTATTCAGCCATTCCCAATTTTTAATATTTTGCTTCCAAGGAAAGACACTAGTTATTCTCAAAGCTTTTAAATGTCTTTTAAAGGTTCTTTGGACACCAACTGCTTTTTTACTCATTGTTCAGAGCAATGTTTGTTAAGACACTTATTTGCCTTTAGTATGTAGTGGTAACTAAAAGGCACGAACCAGTGTTGTGTTGAGGTCTTTGGAGCATCAGTGCCATAATGAAAGCCGGGTAAACAGGTGTGGCCTAATTTCTTTTAAATCTGCTTTAAAACAAAACTGCAATTTCATCCTGTTGTATTAAAGGAATCTGGCTTTCTGAAGTTGTCCTCTTGTTCTTTAGACATCAAGCATGTGTATGAAACAGGCAGCAACAAGAACCAACAACTGCTATCCTTGTCAGGATTAACCTCCTTTAACATGCACTTGGCTGACCATCATTTACATCAGCACAAAGTCAAAGGCTGTACTTACAGCACAAAGACCATGTTTGTAATTAGTGCGCTTGTTGAAATCTTAAAATGCACAACTATAATTATTATGAGAATAAACCCAACAGCAGGGAGAGACTGATCTCCCAGAACCCTGCAATCACAACAGTAAGCACATGTTCTGGGTGGTCAGAGCAAATCTCTAAAAACCTCCCGAAGCTGAAATAGAAGAAAAATGAACCAAATGCATGACAAACTGAAGAAAATCCCTCAGCATGGCATCAGCTTAGAAGCTGGCGTAAACTTCAGATCACGGTGCTTTAGTTTGTCTGTGGGCAGAGAGCATCAGTACAGAGATGGCTGAAATTCACCATCATTAAAAACATACAGTGTGATTTATTAAGGTGTAAGGCTTAATGAGCCAAAGGCCAACATCCTTTCACGTTCTCAAGCTACAGCTGTTATTATTTCTGGGGGGTGGGGTGGTGGTGGTTAGGATGTCACCATTGCTTTTCATTTCAGCACTCTGAACACTTGTTTGGCCACCAAGAATAAGTTTTATGTACCCCAATATGCATTTTGACAATATACACTAGTTCTGTACAACAATCTGTAACATTCTTACATAAATAGTCATGAATTGTCATGCAAATTTGTCAAAGTTTCTTCATGAGTGATTGTAGATTTCTTTTTATATTATTTCCAGATCTTTTCATTTGTTTGAGCTGCAGCTGAATTCATATATTTAGTATTCTGATTGTGGAAAGCCTGATAGTCACTTTTGGTTGAGTTGTTTGATCCATGAAAGAGAATTATTTAGACCTGAACTGAAGGACGCATGAAAGATTCATGGACTGATTTACGTAAAAAAAAAAAATCCACATATTATCAGCATAAATCCATGTGTAGCACAGAGGAAGGAATGTCATTGCCTGAAATAAACTCTCCCGGATACTTTCAGGCCCGCGGGAAAAGACCTCTGAATTCGCTGAAAAGCAAATCATCTCCTGAACACGTTTCATCTTTTCATTGCAGTGAAGCATCAATGTCAAAATCAGAAAAGGAGCAAGTCTGTGACCTAAGAGGGGCATGACCCGGAGTTGAAAAATCAGTCATGGATGAATTCAGTTACATTTTTTAATATAAAAAATAAAAATGAACACTTACTGCATTCCTTGATCGGTTCATCGCTCCAGTCGGGACAGTCTCTGACCTTGTTGCACACTTTGCTCATCTCTATGCACTCCCCGCTGCGACACTTGAACTTCTCTGGACCATTACACTGAGTCACTGCAGGGAGGAGGAAGGAGTAGGAGGAAGAAGAATAACCTCAATTCAACATTTGGATGTTTGGGTCAGAATTAAAACATGAAAGCAGGGAGTTCAGGCTAGTTGTGGTTGTGCGATGATGTAGGGGATGGCACACTCTGGGCTCCTTAGTACCAACTGAGCGTGGCTTAAACATCACAGGCTGCGTGTGTATCGCTACTCCATCCCTTTATGTCTACAATGAACTCATCAGATGGCTGCTTCCAACAGGACAATGCACCATGTCAAAGCTCAAACTGGTTTTTGAACATGAAAATTTGTGACACGGGTTGAGTACAGTGAACTCAAACGGCTTCTAGCATCACCAGACCTCAAACCAGAAGAGCACCTTTGGGATGTGGTTAAGTAAAGACTTCAACTGTTTGATGCCATCATGTTAACATGCAACAAATTCTCAGTAAAACCTAAAATCCATACAATTAAACATCAAAGGCAGTTCTAAAGGCAAAAGGAGGCAAATACAACTATGGAAGGTTGTACTTAAACTGCTTTAGGGCTTGTTGTAGGCCCTCAGTCTATCCTGTGTGAAAATTAGCTCCTCCCCCTTTAAGCCAAATTTCTTCTCATTATCTGCCCCTAAACATCCTGGAAAAGCACATGTGGGCAGAGCTTCTAAACTCAAAGCTAAAGGTGTGTGCCTGACCCATTTTACAGGACATCTGCTCTCAGACACACGTCTCACAGGGATTATATGCACTAACCTCATGGTTTAAAACTAGACTTCTTTAAAATAAGCATTCAGCGCTTTAAAAAGCTGAAGTTGCTTAATATTCATTAATTTTTCCATCTGTCGGAGTAAATATTACATAACAAATGTAATCACAAGTTTCTAAAACTACACTGGAGCAAAATCAGCAAAAGATAATTGGGTGTTTGTTTTTTCACCGAATATACATCTTCTAGATTAGGACACAAAAATGAAACTGCCACAAATCTGGAGAGTGACAGCTTTCCTTTGAAGAAACAAGGAGCACCACCTGAGGTTGACTGTTACAAAAAACCCTGAAAAACGTCAACATTTGCATGCCCAGAGCAGCTTTAAAATTAAACACTGTTGGTACCTCAGGTGAGCCTCAAGATGTAGAAATGGAAACTTGCATGTTGTAGAAGAATTCCCCCCCAAAATAAAAACAAAAAACCACATCCTGATAATGCACTCAGGTGATAAGTTTGTGAACATTCACACCAACACACAACACTTACTGTTTCTACAGTTTGCCTCGTCTGATCCGTCTGCACAGTCTCTGAGGCCATTACACTGTCTGCTGCCCAGGATGCAGTTTCCATCGTCACATTTGAACTGATCCGACCCACAGGTGCGAACAGCTGCCAAGGACACAAACATGAGTTGCACATGTGCTGACATGGGCTACTCTTTAAACACTAAACATTTGTGAATATTCAGTGAACCATTCAAAATCCATTCATCAGTGCAGAATAACTAAAATACCCAAGTTTGTTTGAATTCAGCCAATTTGTGATAGCTGTTCACTCAAAGAGTGAAAAGAAAAACATCACTAGATAATTATGTTTGTATTCATGAGCACCATATTAAAATTATCAGCCACGAAAGCTCTTGTAAGTAAAAAACAAAGCCAATTAAAAATGTGCAGATGACTGACATCTTGTTGTTTTTTTACTGAATCCTAATCACAGCATGGATTAAAGTGGAGAGCATCGACTGATAGGCAACGAACAGATTATCAGGTAATTAATGGAAGAAACGTAGCAGTGTAGCACCCACAGCTGGAGGGTTTGTTTTATTAAACTTCTTTAACACTGAAATAATTTAAGCCAGTTTATACCAAACATTTTCCTTTGATACAGATGAAATGAAAACAAGTGAAAGCCAAGTTTTCTACAGAAGCAATACTGCTAATCTGTTCTGTAGAAATTGATACTCAGCACTTGTTAGAACAGCTGTTTGATGCTATATCCAAGTGTGCATCCACTTTCTGCCATTTATCTGCATTTGGCTAACAGAGGGCAGCGATCTGAGCAGAGATGCCCAGACTTGGGCATGGGTGTTGGACTTCCTCACTGGCAGAACTCAGGTGGCGAGGGTGGGTAGATGCGCTAACAGCATCACCATCAACACAGGAGCACCACAGGGATGTGTCCTCTCGCCACTGCTCTACTCCCTCTACACTACAGACTGTGTGGCCACCCACGGCTCCAACACCATTGTAAAGTTTGCTGATGACAGTGGTGTTGGGTGCCATCTCCAACAACAATGAGGTGGCCTACATGGACGAAGTGAAGAATCTGGCATCATGGTGCCAGGACAACCATCTCCAGCTGAATGTTGGCAAGACCAAGGAGCTGCTGGTGGACTTCAGAAGTAGTCAGCACAGAGACTACAAGCCCATTCTCATCAATTGAGCTCCAGTGGAGAGGGTGCAGTCCTTCAAGTATTCCACATCTCCTCAGAACATGGTCTGCCCACATTCAGGTCCAGACCAAAAAGGCTAGGCAGTGCCTGAACCATCTACGACAACTGAGGAAGTTCAGGGTCTCTCCAGAGATCCTCAGGATTTTCTATACAGGCGCTGTGGAGAGCATCCTCACACAGAACATCTCATCGTGGTTTGGGAACAGCTGTGTGAAGGACCAAAAAGCTCTCCAGAGAGTGATCCATACAGCAGAACGCTGCTGCAGGATTGCTCTCCCCCCGCTTCAGGACACCTACACCAGGAGATGCCGGACTAGAGCAGCGCAGATACAGAGGGATCCGTCCCATCCTGGCAACAAACTGTTCCAACTTCTGCAATCCGGTAGAAGGTTCCGCATCATCCGGGCAAGAACTGACTCAAGAGGAGCTTCTATCCCCAAACCATCCGGGCCCTGACACACCAACTCATGCTCTCTCTCACATCATCCATAAGTGACTGAGAGGACTCTTTTATACACTAAACCCACCGGCACAATGTACATTTCAAATTCCTTTAATTTTAAATATGTTCATATTGTCTCTTCTTATTTAATTCACTTAATGTACAGAATTCACCTGCTTGCTGCATACAATGCTACTACTGCACATTCACCTAATGTATATATTATATATAATGTTCTTCCTCTCTCCCCCCTTTTGCACAAGTCGAGGAGCGTGTCAGGTTACATTTCACTGTGTTATATACACTTGTATAACTATGCATGTGATGAATAAAGAACCTTGAACCTCCCCTCAGAGGACTACAAAGGAATTCCCAAGCCAGCCGAGAGACACTCTCTCCAATGTGTCCTGGGGTCCGTCTCAGGACCGTTTCCCCTGTAAGACATGCCCAAAGCTACTCAACTAGGAGGTATCCAGCAGGCATCCTAGTAAGATGTCAAGCACCTGAACTGCCTCCTTTCAATGTGGAAGAGTAGTGGCTCTATGCCAAGTGCCGCCAAAATGGTGGGTGATAATCGTTGTGTGACCATTTCACTTTATGTGCAAACAGAAGCTCCACCTGCTGGCTGTTGGGAAAGGCTACCCATCAGAACAACACTGGATCAAATGGAGCTGGAAAGGAGCCCAAACTGCTTGTTTCAGATATAGGATAAACTACAGCTTACTGTCCAGTATCAGCTAAAGATTATTTGGGATTGTGAATCACGCAAAGCTTGTGTACATACGACAGTTCGCTTCGTCACTGCCGTCCTTGCAGTCGGAGTCTCCGTCACACCTCCACTTCTTGTGAATGCACTCTCCTGAGCGACACTGCATCTCGCTGGGCGAGCACTTGGCTGGGGGTGTTGGGTGCCGACCACAGCGGGATGGGGACTCATCTGATTGGTCCTGTTAGGACACAAGGTGACTTTTAGGGCACCGCAAGAGCTGATACTCATTTACTTTACAGAGAAACTGACATGATCATATTATAGGACCTCCTGATTGGTTAAATGGTGTTAAAGTGTTTTGCGATGTTTATTTCAGCAAATATTCAGTTTGCAAAATTTTCTATGTGCAGTTTTCTTGCCTCTTCTAGCAATTTTCTGGAAGGGAGCCTGCCATAAAGTACAAGTAAATACCAGTTACAATGGAAAACAGGTTATAATAAAGTGTTTGACCTTAAGCGACCATCAGATTAAAGACTGTCAGCAGGAGCAAAAAGCAAACATGTACAGTCTAAAAAGGACATTTGTCTTCTTGGTCAGTGCTAGTTATCAAAAAACACACTACACAATTTAAATGACTTTAAAAAAAAAAAAACCCAAACAAACCACAAATTCAAACCGCTTCTATTTGACGTGGTCTTTGGAAGGGTTTGGAAGACTTGTCTGTTGAATTGTGTTGAGTTTAAAGTCAAGCACAGCCATGTCATGAGAATAAAAGCACTTCAAATTTTATTTGAAACGAGTGCCTTGGAGTTCTTTGATTTAGCATATATAATTTAATCAGTTTTACACTTTCAATCTGAAGCTTTCATTAAGAATTGAAGCTTTTGAATAAATCTCCTGGAAATGCACAGTGCTTACCAAAATTACATGTAAATTATATAACGAAAAGCTGAAATTTAATGGTTCCAGCTTTTTAAATGTGCAACTCTGCAATACTTTTACATAATTTAAAGGTCTGGGGTGTTGGTTGAACAAAGCATCATTGTAGTGGTGTCAGACTCCGCTCTGACTGTCTTTTGGACTTTTGAAAGCTACAGAGACCACCCGTGGAAACCATTCATCCTTTCAGGTGGGCAAAAATCATAATTCAGGAGGTTTTTGGGGACTTGAGACTGCTTGTCAGAGAAAAAAAAAAAAAAAAAAAAAAAGTTAAGTCTAACAGCCGTTGTTCCACCTTTTCAATTAATCACAGCATCACCAGTTGCCTGACAGAAACTCCCAATTTGCACAGCAGTACAGCAACATTAAGTCCCTCCAGCTGATCCAAGCAGACAGAAAAGATTTGCCAAGCCAGGTGTAACAACACTGTTTGCCACACACGAGCAACTCATGTTGACAATATTTTATTTATTTTTAAAATGATGCCGACTGACAAAGCCTCCATAAAGTAATTTCACTGAGGCATCCTGGAGTATCAACAGCTGTGGGTGATGGAGCTGAGGGTGAAGGTTTCTTTACATTATTCCAGTAGACAGGAACAATCTGAAGGCACAGACTGCCTCCCTTCACCATTCATAAATACAACAGGTCTGAACTCTAGTTAATTTTGCAGAGAAGCAACATTGAGTGCATCATCCTAAAGTTTTGTTGGCAAACTCCCAACTCAAAATTGTGTCTAACTTAAAGCTAGTAAACCTGGCAGGGAGAGCTGATGGCTCAGACTCAGTTCACCTATCAGGCAAGCCGGCTCGCCAGCCATTTGCTTGTCTAGGCTACTGATGATGTTCCTGGCAATAACAGGTGTGTTTCTGTTTTGTTTTTTTAAAACAAAAACGCTCTGGCCATCAGCAGCTTATTTCATATTAAAGTGTGAAATTGAGGTTTAAGTCACTGTAATCTGAAATACAATGTCTGACTAAAAAGCAAACGAGTGCTTTATTAAACCAGCTCTGAAACAAGTTAAAACAAGCACATCTGTTATGTAATACTTTAATACAAACTTATTTACTAGGGTCTGGTTTGAGTGTATGAGAAACTTTAGTCAAGCTGCATGTCAAAGGCCATTTGTGGGTTTTATAATTCTAATGAGACATTTTAAAACTTTTAAACCAAGTTTTGCACCATCAGCCACTGAAGGACAGAGCCCAGACACATACACACGGTTCCTCACACTATTATTTACATATGATCTGGAAGTGGAGGGGGCATACAGGTCACAGATGACATAGCCAGAAGCATTTAGCACTTAGATCTCTGCTGATTAGCTCATTAATTAGAATTAATCTCTGCCAAACAGACCAGGACAGGAGCAAGAGAAGCAGCACGAAGGAGTTTCTCACACTTTCATCATCTCACAAAGTCACCGACTCACATGGGAGCAGATTAATGGAGTGTGAGAACGCATGTGTGTCTGCTGCTCTGTAATACTGACACAGGGCAGGCGGGGTGTGAGAAGCAGAGAGGGAACAATAACGACATTCCCACTGAACACAGCCCTTTAAATATTTGTGGGTGTGAGTGTTTGTGTCCGGTGAGCCAATTAATGGGTATGCAGCATATTGTTGCATCAGTAGAACTTGTTCTGCAGTGTGTAAAAATATGTGTGTGAGGCAGGTCAGTGGCTGCTGGGTGGTACGACTAAATTAAGCTTGCAAAACTGGTGTGCATGGATGTGCGCGCCTAGGGATGTCATACTGCTTTCTTTACAGTGAGGCTACAACCATTTAGGAAATGAGGGAATGAACTTGTGCATCTTTGCTGTACACCTGAAATGCATGTGGGAAATCAGTGTTGTTTATTTAAACTTGAGCATGAATTTATACAAGATGCAGCAAGATATTAAAAAAACTGTTTCATTGATTAAAAACACACTATATCAGATTCTTATCGTATCGGCAGAAATCCAAATTTATGATATTGGTATCGTGCCATCTCTACTGCAGATACTTAAGGCTCAACAAAAACACCTGAAGTCAAAGTGAAGATGCAAAGCCAGAGTCAGGAAACCCGAGTTTTAACTCTGCATGTCTCAGTCACAGATTTTGCCTATTCAATGTAGGATCTTAAAATAAAGTTTTAATGTTATAAAAGAAAAGACTGATTTAGAAGAGACTAAATTGTATTCATGTACAAAAACGTTTCCTCATAAAAAGGAAAGAGTGAGCTTAAGCTTTTATTCATCATGTGAAGAACATCAGTATTTTAAGGATAGACTAAAGTTGGAGTTGACAATGCATATAAAGGGTCAAGTATTACAAGAGCAGAAAATGATTTAATACCTCTTCATGAATACGTATAGTAAGTATCAGTTAATAACTATGTGGGGGTGTTAAATATCAGACCATTGATTGGCAGTCTGCCTCAAATTAAGACAGTATCCCTACTGCAATCCTGACAAAGGTTCTCTTTTTACTATCTTGATGCAAAATGATTTGTCATGTCCATCCATTTCATGGAGTTTGCCATTATTCAGCGCCTCCTCTGAATCAGATTTCAGTTCTGGCATTCAGTGTTCTCTAGAATAAAGTGCAAGACCAGATTTGTGTCATCTGACATGTGGCAGATGCATCTCCCCTCCAGCTTGTGTGTGGGTGTATATCATGCTGACACAGGAGGAGCCCTGTGACCAGTTAACTCAGCGAGTTTGCAGTTTCTGGATTGGTGCACTCGTTGTCTGCAGCCGACATCCCCCTCATCCCCTCTACTGCTCCCACTGAAGAGCCAGCATTCATTTCTGTTTTGTCCATACGACCATTTTAAAGACAGATGTTAAAACTGACATCATCCACTGGGTTTCAACTCCACATTTTGGCACTACATCTGTAGTATTTCAGTTGCTGTCATGGTAGTTTGTTTGGTACCAGAAGTAACCATTTTTAGATCAGAGGGTGGCGTGCACTGTGGCAGTTGAACAGCAAGCTGGAGTCATAATATGGTTGTGCTGATGGATGTTGTCAGTGACCAATTATGGTCAAAAATAAATGTCAGTATAGCACCACAACAACCTCCTTTGCTGCCCAGCAGTGATGCCACTGGCGACACCACAGTGGTACTGTAGCGCTGTATCTTGTAATTCTAATTAGTTCAAGATACTAACACTAGAATTTCACTCTAAACACAACTTCATCACACACACACACACACACACGCCAATTCTATTCTAAAATCCAGTTTTAAAGAACACGAGACTCTGGAAACTGCTTTTGGCACATCTGTGTTGGCTTAATGTTTTGGCCCTGGAGGTTGCAGCTGGGTTGTATTCATTAGATTTAATAAATTTGGGTCCTAAAAACAAACACTGATCTGGGTTTGACACATTCTCATAGAAAGTCAAAGGCAAGTTTTGACAGCAGTGTTGTGAGATTAAGCAAATAAGTGCTAAAAAGCTACACTGGTCAAAGGTCAGGTTTACTGATCAGAACACCATAAGAATTTTATCCTACATGGGTTGTTTAGTTTGAATCAGCATAACACTTCCCTGCCATATGACCATACTTTAGTTAGACTAATCATCTGCTCCCATTAATAAATAACTGAGACAGGCTGGGTCACAAGGACCATATTCAGTTAAGAATTGTGTCAGAGTGTGTGTTGCAAATTAGTGTGTGGCATTCTTTCTTACCTGGCAGTCAACGTCATCGTCACACACCCAGCTGGCCGGGATGCATGAAGAGTTTCCACACTGGAACTCGCTGGGCCCGCAGGAGGACGGCGCGCACTCCACCTCATCCGAACCATCGCCGCAGTCATCCTCGCTATTACACACAAAGTTCCGGGAGATGCAGCGTCCACTGGCACATGTAAACTCATTTGGGGCACATGTGATGTTTCCTGGAGAGGGTTATGGGAAAAATGTGAGTGTGCTGTGAAAGGACTGACAGCACAGAATTTAATGCAGTAACAGTAATAAGACTTTTTTTTTTTTTAAAGCTAGAATTTATGACCCGTTTACTGTTATTACAGCTTAAAAACAATAGGCTAAACTTAAGTTTCAAGCCTCAGCCTTTTTTTTTTCCTTGGACAAGCAGCAGAGGACATGTCTCAGATTAACAAGTGCAATGCCACGCTTCAGCTGGAGCAAAACATTTGTCACATGAACACACACAGACCTGAAAAGTTCACACAGGGCAGAACCGAGTCAACAACTTGCTGTGTGCCTGTTAACGACTTCCATCCAAAATATTCAATATTTAAAATACTGCATTTTGTGTTTACAAGTCCAGCTTGATGACCAGTTCACAGCCATTTTTAAAACCCCAACAGCAAAACCCATCATGTGTGCACCTGTCTGCTTTCTCTAATAACACCAGTGTTAGTTTAGTGCAGCGACTGGAAGCTCCAAGAATGCGCGAGACATTGAGGTTGCAAGATTGCGATTTACACTGTATTGTGGCAGCTCACTTTAAAAAAAAAAAAAAAAGGTCACCGTCTAAGCACGCTACGCTGCAGTAAGTCATCACAGCACACAGTTCAAGGACAACAGGGG
>NW_005187417.1:2018904-2027116 GCF_000239375.1 Pundamilia nyererei
ACCAGTGTTAGTTTAGTGCAGCGACTGGAAGCTCATAACTTTTACTCGATAGAGAAATTAAGCTATCGCGATTTACACTGTATTGTGGCAGCTAAAAAAAAAAAAAAAAAAAAAAGGTCACCGTCTAAGCACGCTACGCTGCAGTAAGTCATCACAGCACACAGTTCAAGGACAACAGGGGTGCAGACTCAACAGGAACAAACAATTACCGGTAGCTGAGCTTCTGAGTGTTTTCAGCTGCTTCAGAGCTGATACTAAGCAGTATTTAAACAATGATATATGTATAGTGTCACACATTAGTGCTAATGCTCAAAATTGGCACCTTTTAGACAACATGAGTCACGCACTCAGCACAAATGTGGAAAGCCAATTATTAAAGTCTTCAAAGATATTATGGCTTAAAAGTATGCAAGCCATTTTAATGTGTATGTGAAGTAATCATTTACCCTAATTAAAAATCTAAATGTCTACAGGGTGCTTCACTGTCAGATTGTGTTATCGTTCAGACCGGGCTGTGCAGGAAAAGCCGTTAGTGTGTTTATGCAAGAATTTAGGATAAACAGCTGGAGGCGGCAAACTGATGCCAGCGATTAGAAGCAGTTTTAATACTTCAATAAAAGCTGGAAACCAAATGCTACAAGTAATAAGCAGTACTTCGAACACTTCTGAAACACTTAAACACACCAAGAACTTATGTGCACTTGTGATATTAATGAGATGGCAAAGAAAACTGCTCAGCTGCAGCTCTAAAGGAGACTTCAAATGGCTTCACAGTGATAGTCTCAATTCATTACGTCCACGGCAGCATTTCTGCAGCTCCCAGCATCACGGTGCTCATCAATGAACAGCAAACATGAGAAATGAAGATGTCACTGCTTAGCTGTGACAAACTACACGACGAGTGTTTGATGGCAACCTGGGAATGTTTTAAATCCCAAAGGATTTCAAGAACACCGAACAATATCCTCACCACTTAAAATGAATAGCCAGTTATTGAAATCAACTGAAGTCATGTGCACTCCAAGCCAAACAGCGTCCACCTACCACAGTTGACCTCGTCCTCGCCGCTGTCGCAGTCCTTCTCACCGTCACATTTCCAGAAGACTGGGATACACTGGGTTGAGCCGGCGCCACAGCTAAACTCATTCATCCGGCATGTCCTCATGTCTGTATGGAAAGAAAACAAAGATCTTAGATATTTTCATGCTCCGTCATATATTCCGTATATAATTTTTTTTTTTTTAAATGTTTAACATATTTTGTAAATTACATATTTTCTCCCTTTACCAACAACACAGGAAATCAAAAAGACAGAACAGCAGAGATGTTTGGCGTTCTGCTGCAGTCACTAAAAGGCCAAAATGTACCACCAAGAGTCCAGCTGACTGCTGGTGCTGTTCCAATGAATGATGTATTCTACAGGGATATTAAAAAGGACCAATTTAAGCTGAGATGGCTCAACTGTCTGCGTGCTTTTGTAAGCAGAGGTAAGAATGCAAGACTACTTTACATGGGTTTAGGAAACGATGCACATCATGTTTATGTGATGAACAAAAACACTATCATCTAAAGGCTGCAGCGACTCGTTACCTTTTAGGTTCATTCGTGGCGGCCCCAATGACAGTAACTGACATTTTGTGAGAGATGGAGGGCTCGGGGCAACGTTATGCTGCACTGAGGTGCGACTGAAAACAAAGTCAGACGTTCACAACACCTCAAGAACCATACAATTGCAAGCTGTTAGATAATCCATTTAGCTGGAACAGCAACAGCTTTGATGCAGCAAAATCCTATTTATACAACAGTGTTGAGATTCCTTTCATGTTTACGGTGCAAATATTTTCCAGGTTAATCTGTCAGAATGTACATCATCTTTTCCATTGTCTTGGGTTTTGTTTTAGCATTGTCAACTTTCTTGATCATGTACTTTATTTTAAAAGCCAGCTACTAATACAATACGATCCCCTTTATGGCCAGAAAAGGGGTTAAATTCCATCTCCAGAAATGCGACTCAGAATTCTACTGAACTATCAGGAAGCACCTTTTTCCTCCCCCAGGGTACATATTCCCCTAACAATACTTTCTTCCATAAAATTTCAGCTCCAAGATCAAGTTCGCTTCTTATCCCTTCATCTCACACTGGAGATAAGCAGCATGCACATAAAACTGGCTGTGCAGTGATAAGAGCTGCTCGGTGGAGCAGCAGATGAAGGTGAATAGAAGAGTGACTCCCACAGATGTATGAATTATTGACTATGAGAATTGTAGTTTGGGTGATAAGCCAGGCTGGTGATATACTGACATAATTCTGAACCCAGTTTGGTCTCAGCTGCACACTGCACACACAGTGCACAGGAGCCAGTGTGCGCACTAACACTTATCCCCATCACTGACTAGTTGATTTTGCAGTCTCCTCTTCACTCTTAAGAATACAGGGTGAAAAGTTCCAGTTCAGCCATTAATCAGTAGAGTACAAGTTTCTGCATAGTCTGTACACTGCACGCGCACACAAAGTACTTGAGCAGGCTGGTTTGATGTCTGCATCAGAATAAAGGTTATTTCACTGAATGGCATGCTTGTTGGTGCCAGACAGGCTGACCTGAGCCTTTCAGATGATATGCTGGGATTTTGTTACCCGTTTAAGTTCAGAATGTGGCTGCTGGGCTGGGGTTAGCATTCACCGTTTTCTTGGCTAGCTTAACTTTAGCATGCTGGCTGGCCGTGCAGATGCTTGCAAATAGCTGAAATTGTGTTAGCAGAATAATGCAGTTGTTTCTGTCCTGGATGCACCACGCTCTCGTCCATGCTATAAACTGTGCCATTATTTTCCCACTTAGACACATGAATTGAAATCAGCTGATTGCGGTGGAAGTGGAACCAATAAGCAGAATCGATAGGCAAGCCAACTACAGCTGGGCAAACACTGCGATTTTTTTTAGTCGCGTTATTCAGCTCCTGCTCAAACTGTACGATTGACTCGCAGGGGTTAGAAGTTCCTAATTCACGATGCAGGGTCTCACACTATACGGCCCGATGCTCTGATGCGACCTCAGTGCTCACTGTGCGTCCATAACATGAAGGTTATAACAAAATCTGTCTCTCGCTCTGAGTGACACACAGACCACCACCATCAACTTTGCTAAATTGCTAATGAAAAACATTGATCAGGCAGCTGTGATTGAGCAGCAGTGTCCATCCAACTATTTTCACGGTTGTTGCGGTCGTGATAATTTTGTGAGGCCACATCGAAAAGGCTCAGATGAGCAAACAGAAATTAAAGTGAAGACTGAGCAGCACAACAGTGATGAAAGCACAACTTGTAGAACTTTGGCAAGCTCTACAAGTTGTGCTTTCATCACTTGTGTCCAGATCACACGCTGCACTGTTGTGCTACTCCGTCTTCACTTTCATTTCTGTGTTTGCTCATGCGCGGTGTGACAGGCTGCGGTGACACCCTCACGATGGCCAACAGGATTTCAAACAGGTTTGATTTTCTTACGACGAAGCGATTGATGATCGGAAGCTGGTCGTGAGGCGTTAATCGCTTCTCGTTACCCCACGTATACTACACGATGCACGACACACGATGAAGCCGAAACTCGGGCCGACCCCCAAAACAGTCAGACGACTGAAAAATCGGCTCAAAATGGGCCAAAAAATAAAAATAAAAAATTCGCACCGTGTATGCCAAGCTTAACAAGACCAAGAAATTTAACTACTTGCACCACTGGGAACTAGTTCTTGTAGAGAACTGCTTCTCTATTCCCATCCCTATCCAACCAGGTACTAGCAAGGTATACAACAATGAAGTGACTGAAGAAGTCAAATTTGAGTTAGCAGTTGGTAAATTCCAACAAACTACAATTGAGCTGAATAAAATTTGTATTATGGCATTTTAAGATTATGGTAGTTTCACAGCAAATTACATTAACATTTCTCATTAACATTTTTGCCTAAGGAGGCCTTTATAGGGGCTTACAAAGGCTCATTCATCTCCCTTTAGACTAGAAATAAAAATAAATAAATCATTTGTCTATATAAACTAGTGATGTTTCCACAGTGAAGCTGGCTTTGAAAGAAACTCCATTTGGACCCTTCCTTCTAACCTTCGTGGCAAATCACTGCCTCCAGGTAAAACCTCCATTACCTTTTCCTGAAAATTCTACATATTTTATTAACTCTGTAAAGTCTGAACTATGAAAAACCAAACTGTTGTTTTGAATCCAACTGGACTTTTTGTGGAATCTTCTGAGGAAAGAAAAATCTTGAACTGAAACACTCATGTACACAAAAACACAGCTGTTGGCTTAATCTTTGACTTGATTCTGTGATTAAATCAAAGACCAAATGGCAGCTCTGTGTCGTCCATTTGTCTTTACTGATTTTGAACGTAGCTCTGAGCCCCTCCAAGCTAACATACACATGCAGTTTCTCCTCAATACACTGATAAGTGCTCCCAGTAACCAATTACGTAGAATCTAAAATGGAATTGAGACTGTTAACATGTATTTAATCTTGTGGTATAATTGTTATACCACTGTTTCAAGGAAGCAAGCTTTAAATTATTAATCTTATTTAATGCTACTTCCAATCATGAACACTTTCCAAGCCTCGAGTTTACACCAATTTAAATTTCTCTCATTAGCCACATAAAACTGACACTTGAGACAAAGCAAACATGGAAGAATCCTGCCAAGATCCACATAGTGAAACTACACCTGTTCTGCAAGTTCTGTTTACCAAGAGGTCTCAAGTGTTTTTGTACAGGGAAATAAACTGAAATAATTTCCAGAAATGCAACTGCAGTACAAAAGTCCTTCATGCAAATGTGAAGGAAAAACAGGCATGTAGCCACTCATAGACGACGTCACTCTGTTGCCTGCTGTAAAGTCATGAGCAACAGCTGGTCAAACAGTACAGAGATAAATGCTACAGTAGCAGTGTTGACTGGCACGTACACCACTGTAGTTATGACTGGAACTTCTCACACAGACTGCAAACTGATATCCCTGTCAAGACCTTCAGTTGACCGAGACACTTTTCCAAATGAGAAAAGTGAGACATGCACTACAAGCTTTTGTAGAGCATAAACCGTACAAAAGCTCAAGCTGATTTCAGAGAAAAACACTTAGATGAGTTTCATGACTTCAATCAGGGGTGAAAGAAAAAAAAGAAAAAAGAAAAAAAAGGGGGGGGCAGTTAAATGGCAACTGAAAGTTACTTTGTTCTTAAACTTGGGAATGTGGCTCCTCCAACCCACCGGATCATACTCTCACCTGCCAACATTCCCGTTTATCCTGGGGTTGTTATTCTCCTCAAATGTGTTACTACAGTAGAGAGTCTCACCACTTCAAGCTTCTCTAACAACTCGTCAGTTAATGTTCATAAATACACAAACAACACCTCTGATTATAAATAATATCTATGAATGTGAATTTTTAAACACCAGTTATATACAAGTTCCCTTTCATAAATATTTTCTATTCTATTGTTTTGTGCTCAAACCTTGATAATGTTGCAATACAGACCTCTAACATTTACTTGATGGCCTACGTATGTGCTGCGTATGTTGCATTTGTAATTGCATTTTGTAACCAAGCTAGTGGATGGACAGACAGACACTTTTTACATACGCAAAACTTTATGAGAGCTGCTTTTTGACAGGAGCGGTTGAGTTCTGAAAGCACTCCCAAATACTCCTAACCCTCCTGTTATGTTGGTTTCCAGGAACACGAGTTATGCTTCGGGGTTAATTTGACCCGGGAGAAATTTACTCATCGAAAAGTGTCAGAAACACTGGCATTGATTTTACAATTTTCTTTTATAATTATGATTAGTTTCATTTTCTGTAGTGATGCAGATGACATGTGACATCTCTTCTGTTCTGGGTCAGTCTACCTGCAACATAACAGGAGTGTTAACCTGCAGCTCACCAACCTTGTTTGCGCCCCCATTATTTTAGCGTTTTGCCTGACTGGCCCTTCGTGTCCTTTGGAGCCCCTAATGGGGTTTCGTGCTCTTGTATTAACAGTAAAAATAATGTCCAGTGTCAGTTTTTACTGTTGACATTGTTGAGTATTGATACTTTTAAAAATTGGTGACCTATACTACTTTTTCCACTTGTGGTCTAATCCAATACATTGTTACGGGCATTTGTATACATCCGGTACAAATTCATTACCAGCGCTAAAATATGAAGTCCCCGAATCATTTTATGGGTTAAAAAACAAAAAACAAAACAAAACACAAAACAAAACAAAAAAACAACAAAAACAAAAACCCAACCCAAAAACAAAGTTCAACTGAATTATTTTACTAAATAACAAAATCAAAGTGTAACAAAGGTCTTTAAGATGACATCACTTATGCATTTGCTTTTCCTTAGGCCAAAACTAAACAGGCTGAGGATAAATACAGTGAAAGAAAACAGCAAGTTATTTTTCCCCCTTACTGAATCTTTCGACTGCTGCATCCTGCTGTCATTTACAGTCACCATATTCTCCTTTTCTTGCACCTGAAACCTACGTCGGCGTGTGGAGCTGACAAGATTCAGCTGAAGTCAAATTATATTTAATGGTGTCACCACAGGATGCTGTGTTACTATAAGTAACAAAAGCTTCCCAACAGGTGTTCAAACCAGCATCCATCAAGCTTCTGCCTTCTGACTGAACGTCACGGGCGAAAACAAATAGTGGAGCGACTGAAAGGAAAAACACAACTACTGTTGGATCTTTTCAGCCATGTCAACTTGCTTCACTACAGTTGGCAGTTAAGTAAAAAGAAAACCTTGTTACTCCAACATTAGTCTGCTTTAGCCAGAACACTGAAACCTCACAACTGTCCAAACTAGTCTAATCATTACTTTGTCACATTCAACATGATCAGCTTTACACTGGGTCAAAATGTGGTGCACAGGCAATAAGACATGTTTATTGTCAAATACACACAGAAGGGTTTGTCTTCAATCCAACAACGCGACCTGGCTGCTTAGTATTCCAAGACATTCTAGTTCTCATTTGTCCCATCTGGGAAGCCATACACTGATTTGCAGTTACTGAATGGATAACAGCAGGTGGTCAGCCAAGTCTTGTTTAACAGTGGTTGTATTATACAAAGTTATTTCAATGTTTGAACTGATGCACAGGGGGATGAATTAGAGATTTAATTCCTTTTCATTCATTTCACTGACGACTTTACAGTGGAATTTCTCTCCATTTTATAGGCCTAAAAGTCTTTGTTTTCACTTCACCCACTTTGTCTTTCTAACTGTAGGAATTCGGTTGGAGCCTCAACACCTAACAGCCAACGGCTTGGAACAACTGCTGCTGAAACGACTCCTCAACGGGTCCCGCTCATGTTTTGGCAGAAAGCACCAAACATCCCCTCACAGGAGTGCAGAAAGGATTGGCCCCAACTCTAAGATGTTGCTTTTCTGCTGGTTGTTACTTTTGTATCGTTTTCAGGTTTGTGCACTGAACCTGCTGAGTTGAAATACTGCAGTGGGAGGAAAGGGACTATACCAGACACGACTGCTCATTGTGAAAACTCAGAGCTGGTGCGCAACCCTGTCAGACACCTGAGATGCTCTGCTGCCCCAGCAAATCTCACTCCAAACACTGATAAAAGTGTGGACACCCCCGTGTTCCAAGTTAAATTTAGTGCCTGGTTCCATAATTGTAACATTAACCATTTGCTCGTGTTCCCCCAAATAATGTTGAAAGTCATGTCACCCCCACAACAAAACAGTTCCTTCCAACCTTCACTGCCATGCAAGTCGAGTTCTAGGTCACAGAAATGACATACTAATAGGAATTCTTCAGGGACTTTAGGACTAAAACGTAGTTTGATTTTCTGCTTTAAAAATAACAAAGGAAGGGTGTTGATGTGTGCCAGACCAGAGTTTCAGTATTCTTTTACAGCAGCATTCATGAGCTATACTTTCTGCATTTTTATCATCTGCAATCAAGATTTTAAAGCTGCAGTGAAACCACTTTCATCTCACTCTGATGTTTATCTATACACCTGAGGAGACACCAAAGTCCATTTGTCATTAACGCAGCACAGTGGAGGCAGCACACAGAAGTGATTCATTGAAGATCATCATGAGTCATCTCTGATTTCAACAAGCACCTTGGTGAGACCTCATATCACACAACATTTAAAGCACAGCAGCTTTCCCATTTAAACAACTTATTTGACAGTACTGCTTGTG
>NW_005187417.1:2027993-2036202 GCF_000239375.1 Pundamilia nyererei
AAGCAGCTTTAGCTTTCATGCACCAAGCTGCTGGAGCAACAGACTAACTGATAACACATTTGAAGACTAGCGTTTAAAACCACACAAGTCAGACGAGCCATCACGTTTACATCAAATTTGGGTTTTTGAAATCATTGTGTGTCATTTTTATCGGTCTATTGTTGCCTTTATATCATCACTGGTTATGATTCTATTATTAATTCAGCTTATTACACTTATCAATTCTGTTTTCCATAACTCATATAGTGCAACTTTTGCTTTTTGGGGTGACAATGGACTTCCACCTCAACTAAAATGTGGTAAAAAATAACGTTTTGCTTGCTACAAGTGTGATGCGTGCTTGTGTCTGCCACGACCCCATGGGAGGAAGGCCGACCTGTCTGTGGTGGCCTACATCCTTGTGGCTGATGTGAGCCAGTCACAAGGATGCGAGCCAAAGAAGGCTGGACAAACAATTTTTAGGTCAGTTTATCCTCAGTTTTTTTTGGGGCTGAACCTACAGTTTCCACTGCAGTTTGTATCTTTCACAGAATTAAAGTATCTCATGCTGCTTGACCTCCTGAGAGAGATGTGTATACAAGCTCAGGTTTCACACGTTAATGTTCATGATATTGTTCCTTGTCGTTAATCTTAATCTGTGTGATGGCTGCTGTGCAAACCTGTGAATGAACCCATTTTCCTCCAAGTAATTTATAAATTAACAGGAGTAACCGACCTGCATACAGCAGTGTCCTCTCCAGCGGCAGATACAGCAGGAACAATAATCAATCTTGCAGCATGCAAACCTTTTACTCAGCACTAAAAAGACTTCAGTTCTGGGGCTCTCACTGTGTGCGATCAAGGCTGATTATTTAGCCCAAGACCAATTCTTTGCCCCATTGGTCTTATAATAACCATACTCTTAACTGCTGGGGAAAACTGAAAGCACCATCCCCTTCCTGTTTCTGTTACAGCCAAGCCTAGATTCTTAAAAGATTTACATGGGGTTGCAGACTGAACAGCACACTGAAATGACCACCGCCACATTAAAGTTGGTGACATTTCATATTGATAGCATTGTGAAATTTACAATAAAGTAAGGTTGATCTAATGAGATAATCAGGCGTTTAGAAAATGAAATTCTTACAAACCGAAAGGCTCCACTTTAACAGCTTACAGGTTCAAAACTAAATTCTTACCGAAAGATTCATATTTACTTTAGTTGCACATGTAACACTTGACTGTTGGTGTAGCGCAGTGTTCATCAACCATCTACTTACGGCAGATGTCCAAGCTCTCATCAGAACCATCTTCACAGTCTGGCTCCCCATCGCAGTGCCACCGCTTCGGGACACACTGCCCATTGTCACACACAAAGTCCGACTCCGCACAAGTCTTTTTAACTGAAACATGAGAGAAAATGAAATCACTGTTTGAATGAAATGTCTCACATTATACAAAGAAAAACACATAATATCAAGGGAAAGATCAAATCCATACTAGCGCACTTCATGAATATGAATTCATTTTTGCTCCTCTCCTGTGAAAAGGTCACCAGTTTACAACCTGTTCTGATTAAGCGAGATTCAAACACTACATTTGCATAAGGAATGCAGTCGATACGGTCCTCGGGAGGTTCGAGTGTCTCGCTCATCTTCCATCAAAGGGGGACTGAAGACAAAAATAAAGTGTAATTTTTTTATTTGGTTGTAGGTCTGTTCTGGGACCTCACAACCCTTCAAACAGAACAGAACATATCAGTGACAGTCATGAAAAGGAAGATCAGCGGCTCTCACACTGCTTTAGCTTTACAGATTTATTGCACCACAAACATTTTGACATTTCAAGCACCGCTGTTTTTTTAGACTACAGTGATGCAAGCCTATGCTGAAGCTACATGCCCCCGCCCCCCAAAAAAAGAACAAAAAAAACCAACAAAAAAAAGCCTGACACATGTTTAAACCCAAATCTTCATGGTCCAACTAGAAACTACATTAGTTCACTTGTGTTTGAAGACAGCCAAGCACAATAAATGCGTGCTATAGCCAAAGAACCATGAATGCCCAAAGCCTGTAAATGATTGTGAACGACTGGCTTGGTGGTTCATTCCTTTGAAATTATTGCCCTGTCTCAGGTTTCCATCTTTTACACTCTTATTTTATTCTCCATTAATATCAATAAAGTGCTAAAACCATTTAAAGCCATGAGCTTCCCCCATTTTAGTGACCATATAAACATAAGGTTTACAAAACTAGGTAGTAATTTACAGGTCGGTCAACTTCTACAAACAGTATATGCATAAGAGCACTCAGAGTGCAACTCCACCCAAAGGGCGAGGGTTATAATAAAATGATTTACGTTGTTAATATGGAAATTAGAATGACAAAGACGCTGGCATTGGCACAAATGCTCTATGAAAACGATGCAGGTGTCATTAATGGGGACGCCATAACACGTATAAAAATGTTTTTCGATCTCCGTTTGAGCTCATTATCTCCCAAATAACTAATATTTCTTTAAGAGGTTTTGAAAATATCCACTTCCTCCCCAATTCGTGTGACCCTGACCCTTGACTGAAGCATTACATACCAAAAGGGTGAATTTTCTTTACTCATGATTGGAGCAGAACTAGCTGAAATCTTTGGGTACCATAAGCTGGGCATTCAATTTTGACCTTGGCGGCAAACAGTGAATTTCAAGGTCAAATGCTTAGGCCTTGTGGGACATTAGTACCTAGGTCGGCCATTTTGTTATTAGCCTCTACATCACAGTATTTGAAAATGTTGGTGTAGCTTCCAGTGTTTAAGCTAGACTGCAAACAGACAAACTAAAAGATCACATACTCCCTTTGGAAGGAGAATATTGTTCCTAGAATGTCACTTAAAGTCTGGAGTATAATAGTTTACTTGTCCTTTTGCCATGTTAATTATGTGGTTACACCTTTGACTTTCATAACGCAACCTTTAAATTATTCTCAGCAACACTCTCACATTAAAAAGGAAAATACACCTTTATGCAAGTGCAGTCTCCAGGCTATGTTGGATTGATGAATCTCAACCAAACCAAAGTTTCAAAGAATCTGATAGGAACGACTAGAAATGTGGAAAGATGTTAATTTCTCATGTCGGTAGAGAAGACACAGAAAGGTTTCCAAGAAAACTTGTGAAACAACAAACTCCAACACCAGCATCTCTACTGGAGGCTCAAGAACACACTTCAGCCCTCTTCACCATCTGACCAGAATACAAATACAGACTTCAGAACCAACTCCAATTTGAAGCTCATGACAACAGCCAGCCACAGTGGGACTCATTACCAAACTCTTCTTTTATTAATTAAATCTGGATTCTCATCTTTCACGCATCAGTGAGCCTCAGTTCAGTCTGGGCTGAAAGTAAAACGGCTCTGATCTCCCAGAGAGAATAACAGTCTGAGACTCAAATACAACAACACGTCAGCAGCTGAGAGAGCGTGAAGGAATAAAACTAATTTTTAGTTTTCAGTTCACCATCACTGTTCGCAAAACCAGTCATCTGCTTCTGTTCTAACTGGCTAGAAGTAAAACTCCAAATCTTCCCTGCAGTCACTCGATGCTGTGTATAGTGTACACTTCCAAAACCCGTTTGAAATAGAGTTCCCAGTCTAATTAAAATTGGCCATCAGGAAATCCTGCAAAACATTGTTGGGAATTAAGTATGGCCATTTCGAGAGTGCTAAAGCACAGTACTGTGTACTGATAAACCTACACGCTCTTAAAAAGGAGCAATATAATCGTTCCATCTCAATTATCTTGTTTTTAATAATTGTTGGAAGCCATAATTTCAATTGACAGCAAAGCCCTACTTCCTCTCCCATCATCCCTTGTTCTTTTCTCCCTCCTAGCACCATCACATGACCCAGATAGATGAAAGTATAGGAGACACACACAGCTGTAACTATATTTAGCTCTGCTCTATGTGCCACCTTGACATCACCAGGTCATCATGTCCCAAGGGAACCTAGCAAAGCTCCTGATGGGGACTGAGCCAACATGGCAGGTTCCGAATGTCATGAGATTATATTCATGTGTGCAAATGTTAAGAGGAGAATAACCCATCAACTCTACTCTTAAAACTCAGTGAAGGATACGAAAGAAGAGGACAATGTGATTCGAATGCATTTATCTGCATCACAGACAAAATGTGTGCAGCATTCGTCAGGTCCTTTTATGACTTAAATATTGGTGGATAAATTTGAACCTCATACGTCACTTCACTCAAGTTCTTACTTTCAAACTTCGTCACCATGCTAGATGGGTAGGCGGGCACCATGGATGCCTGCCTACCCATCTAGCATGGTGACGACGGTCTTTATGGCTGAGGAGTAAAAGGCAATTTTGAGGGATATTTTAAACACAAAATGCACATAATAAATTGATGGGATAAGCAGTAATCAGCAGGTGTAATAAAAAAATATATAATCTTAATATATAGTGTGTCCCTTGCAGCCAAGCATAAAAAGAAAAATTAGTGCAAAACTAAGAATTTTAGTACCTGTTCTAACAGGTTTTGTAAATACAAAATCAATTCAAATCTGGCACCCTGTGAGCTGACCTTTACAGACAGCTCAGACTCCATTTCCTGCTTAATTTACATGTTGTTCACATTGGCAGGAAAAGTCATTTAATTGCAAGCAAGGGGGACTGTCGTTCAGTCGCCCACACTCCAAAAGGCCACAAACGGTGTAAATAATTCGTTTCCAGCCCAGTTACAGCAAGAGAGACATAAATGGCAACTGATCCACAGAGCAGTGCAGACAAGCTACAGGCAAACATTGACGCTGAGGGCTTTCAGGAGGTGAGCAAGTAAGGAAGAGACATTCTCATTAAACTCTGATGACACAAATAAAAATCAGTTTGTTAATCCATCTGATTTTTGACTGTTACACTGTCTGTGGTCTGTATTGAGGACAAGCGTCTTTTGAGTAGTAAAAAAAAAAAGTCACATGTTCACACCTCAAAACTAAGTAAAATTGAAGTTTGGTCCTACTTTCATGAATAAGAGTCAATAATGAAATGAGCACAAAAAGAGCAATTCTAATCATTTACTTCCTTCCCCGGTTCCATGCTAATGCTGACCTGACTGTGGGACCAACAAATTTATTAGTGTCACTCCTCACCCATGTAATGCATTTGATGGATTATGTTAACTTCACATGTTTACATTTCTGATGGGACTGTGACATAATCTGTATGCCAACCAAATCCAGAATCAGTTTTGTGTTGCCACAGAAGTGAACTGAGGTGGTGACATTTAGGCCACCAATTCATCCTTCCATGAGCAGGATGGCATGTGGGAGTGGGTCAAAATAAACTCCCACGTGTTCACAGTGATAAAGGAACATGTCACCAAGTATATTTTTAAACATTTCTCAATAACCATAGCTCTACAGCAGAAAGTAAGACGCTTGTATAACTGGAGCCTGGCAGACTAAGTGTTACCAACACAATCACTTCATTGGTGATTTGAACGATTTGATATATTTAACTCCAGAAATATCTGGACAGCTGCAATTCCAAGCTCTGCATGTCAGCACAATAGATTTAAAACTTAAGATGCAGAAAACCTGTTTTGACTCTTTAATGGTCAAAGTTTGAGCCAATTTGATGATGGACTCTGAAACTTCTTGGACACATACCCCACACTGGGCAGGTAGCATCCCAGGAATGTAGTTACACATTCCAGAGACTGAGACCTCAACTACTGATGGGTCTATTTGGTAGCAATATCCAGTGTAAACTGTATTACTGATCACTGGAAGGAAGTCACTTGTTCACTACTCTATTAACCAGGATTCTCAGTGTTTACAACATCTCATTTTCACAGCTCTGACTTAATCAGTTAAGTTCTTAGTAAAGTTAACGGTGAAAGATCAATGAGCTCCAAGTCTAACATTAGCAGCTCAGCTTCACTCATAACAACAAGAATACAGACAAGTGTGCAGGTATAAATGTAACCTGTGTTAATGCGATCTAAGCACAGAACCAACCCAGCTACAGGCTGCAGCACTCTCAGAAAGTGTCTCCGAAAGAGTGTGGGTGATGAATGTAACCACTCGACGTCACCGATCCTTTTGTTCACAAAGTCGTGCTGTAAAATCTCAAGTTGAGCACATTTGCAATCTTTGTGTTTGAAACCTTTGAGTCCACCAAGGACTAATTTACAAAATGATCTCATCAAACTTGGAAATAAGGACTCAGGACAGCAAAGCATTCATCAAGGTCAGAGCAAGGGAGCCGAGGTCAGTTTCAAAGATTTCTATAAATGTCCACAGTGCTTGCTGGTCATTAGAAAACTAAAAAGTCTGTCCTACAACAAATGGCTTTTCAGAGCCAGAAAACCACATTCATCTTTTATAGTCTACAGAGTTGGTACATTCTGAAAATATCCCTTTTGCCCCAATAAAAATTCCTTCAGAACAGTCAAGAGAGGAACCCTCTCTGGGAGGCACGCAGATCATTATCCAAGTCTGTCAAGGAGGAGAAAAAAGAAAGAAAACTTACGAGAGCACAGTTCACCACAGGGTACAAACCAGTAAGTTTCAAAATAAGGCCATTTCCAGAATTTGTCAAAATGCATATCTAAAAAAGATAATGCAGGATTCGCTCCAAAATGGCATTGATTTTAGAGATAACAGAAGATCAGTCAGCATAAGGATAACTGGAACTAGTAAGCACTGCGGAGGCTTTGAATGGGCATGATATGAACCATACAGCCTCATTAGAAAGATTGTCGAGGCCTGTCTATGGGATGCATGGGCATGTGCAGCATCGTACAGAGAAGCTGGATGAATTCTGATGTGCATCAGAATATTTAGCTCAGATTCAGCCAAATGCAGTAAAGTAGTTTGGACAGTGCCTCTCAGTACCAGCCGATAACCACCCTAAGACATAGCAGCTTAAGTGGAATACATTTCTTCAACTACTTGAATTAAAGTTTAGAGTGTGCACTTAAACTCTATCTCGATCATTTCCACTGTGGTGGTGTACAGAGGTAAGACTTGAATTTTCTTAAATACACTTTAGCCAGTTTTCAGAATCTGGCATTAGCTATATTCAAAAAAGATCTTCATCCAAAGAACACAGATGAGAATTTGTGTGTGGCAAAGGTAAATTACATTTCCTGACATATGCAAAGGTCTGATGACCTGAATGTTTAAATTCAGACTATAATAATCTATTATAGTCTGGGACATTTGGAAACCATTTACTTCAGTGATTCATAACGGAACAAATCTGGCCACGTGCATTAGTCTTAGTCCTTCACACTTCAAGTTGTTGGCATTGCTGTGTGACAGCTGAGTGTTTTTCCTCACCACATGAGTTCTCGTCGCTGCCGTCGCTGCAGTCCTCATCTCCGTCACACTGCCACACGGACGGGATGCAGCGACCGTTTCCACACTGAAATTGATTGGCTTCACATTCTGTCTTCGTACCTACAGAGGACAACACAGACAGTTAGAGAGAGAAGAAAAACAAAAACTCAACTTATTATAGTCCCAAATGTTTCCACATATAATTTGGAGTCTGGGATGTCATTTCCATTTTGTTTTAGTTCTATCAAGGTTCGCTCCAGTGCTTAAATCTCCTTTTAAAGAACATTAGTTGGCACATATTTTGGAAATCCACAGTAACTTGTTTCACAATTCAAACTTCAACAACTAAAATGTAACACTAGTATTTCACAAAGTAGTGACAATTTCATGCCAACTGAAAAACATGTGCAACAGTAAACTGAGTAGTTGTTGGGCTTTGCAACTATCACTTTAATTACAGCAACAACTTTGACTCACCGCTTAAAATAACAAATTGTGCTTGTTTTAACTTCACCAATACGCTCCTATTTTGCCTTTAAGTACAGTGGAGCCTATCCTAGCCGTCTTAGGGTGAGAGGCAGGGTACACCCTGGACAGGTCGCCAATCTGTCGCAGGGCACAGACAACCAATCGCACTCACATTCACTACTGCAGGCAATTTAGAGTTACCAATTAACCTATCCCCATTAGGGCTGGGCCATATACCGTTCACGGTAAAACCGGTATAATGTTGGGCAACGATAGGAAAATGAAATATTGCGATAGAATATGGATAAAACGTGCATGCGCAGTGTCTGTTTTCATACATACATGGCGGAAAAGGCACGGTGCAGAATAAGAGCGAAAGCAGATCGTTGAACCAGAATTTGTAAAAAAA
>NW_005187417.1:2037235-2038568 GCF_000239375.1 Pundamilia nyererei
TTTTTTTAAGTAGGGTTAAATTTTGTTAAAACATGGATTTCCCCAGTGCCTTAACTATAGGAAGCTCTTACGTGCTTGGCCTGCTCCAAAACCCACCAGTTCCCCCACTCTTATCTTGAAAGTATAATGGCTGCAAACCAGCCCCAAGACATTCTTCTCTAGCCCTATAGCCAAGTAGCTATTGTGTTCGGTTCTTTACATCATTCAGATGCTTCCCCTTAGAACATTTCATCCCCATGTTTGACTACAGCTGGTGACTAGTTCTACGCTCCCAGAGGACTGTCCTAACCAGACTCTGAAGCTGACAGCTGCCATCCCCAGTGGCACTCTGAGAAGCAGCTAATATTGCAGTTTTCTGGTGTATGACAGTATGAGGATCATTCAGTGGAGCCTAAACAGCCAAGATTACCATGTTTACCACATCACTATAATTTAGTAAGGTGGAATAAATAAGTGGGGTGGAAAAAATAAAATGATGGCTTAACCAGAAGAATGATTCTTAGGCTTCTCCATAAAAACCAGATTCCAATTATGAGTTTTAAAAGTCTACTTGTGTCCTAAATGACAACACAATCCCACTTTCAATACACTGTAATGCACCTACCCACAGCCTGCAATGAGATATCAAAGCCTCTTAAATAGAGACATTAAAATGAAAACCTTAAGCTCATTTTGACACTTTACAAGTAAAACAGACATAAGCAAAGCACCGATTTGTAGACAGTACTGTGCAGTGCAGTCTATTACCAGAGTACTGGAGGCGCTACTCCAGGTCTTAAAATACCACAGTCTGACCTTGCTTTAGTGTGGACTGTCTGCCTGACCAGGTGGATAACTGGAGCACATGATGATTAAAAGCAGCCCAGAGGAAGTCACGGTTCCAACTGAATCTGTATGCCACTGAGGTCAATGAATTTAAAGATGTATGAAAAAAAAGTTCCCCCCCCGATAAAACTTGAGATGTGTATAAAACATCAAAAGCACTGCAGGAATGCACACCAGAATTATAGCCCTGTCAGGCCAGAAAGAGCCTCTAAAAACTGCATTCAGACACTGAAACGCCATCTGAAGGATACTTAAGTGGGTCAGCAGCTCCTCCAGAGAGAAAAACACCCCACACTGATTTGAACCTGAACAGCTTCGGGCCTTTAGCTGAAGCTGCAACACTTTATTCAAGATCTACATCAATGAAACCATGCCACAGTTTCAAGACGTGTTGCCAACACCAACGACTGATATTCAAATGTTTTGTAAGAGGCCAGACACTTTAAAAATTTAAAAATGCAAATCTGTCAACTTTAATATGTCACTGCTGGCATCAGGGGAGGGGGGG
>NW_005187417.1:2040302-2051411 GCF_000239375.1 Pundamilia nyererei
AACATTCACATTGGATCTGGGAATTCACTGAAGTCTTCAATAGGCACTGCCAAGCAAAAGTGTTGAGGTGTCAATGAAAGAAGGAAAAAAAAAGAAAAAAAAAAAAAGG
The DNA here is from genome assembly GCF_000239375.1 of Pundamilia nyererei. Taxonomy (NCBI): domain Eukaryota; kingdom Metazoa; phylum Chordata; class Actinopteri; order Cichliformes; family Cichlidae; genus Pundamilia; species Pundamilia nyererei. Next base: position 2,040,412 of record NW_005187417.1, read on the forward strand.
GGGGGCTTATCCAGCACCTAGTGTTTTCCTTAATCCCTCAGCACTGCAGTGTTTCTGGGAAGACCTTATATTTTATGAAGAAAATTAATAAATTAAACTGTTATGAAGCCAGAGACATTGGCCATCAGCTCAATGAGCAACAGAATCCATTAACTGGGTTCAACAACTCCTGACCCATCTCCTGAACATATTCACATTTACGCAAATAAAAATACACAAGCAGAAAGTTATTCATAATTTCACCAAACTTCCAACTTTCTCAGAAGAACAAAATGTCAGGATACTGTGCTGCATACAAGACTTGATTTTCAGCGAGTGATTACACATATTTGGCACAGTTTAATCAATTCTGTGCAACTGCAACTACTCTCAGGGCAATGATTACAGCAGTATTTGTATCTGAAACGCGAACCAGCAACTTGCAAGTTACTGATCTCCCATGCCACCCCCCAACAATATGACATACTTTAAGCAACCGCTTTGGCAACATTGGGAAGGAAAAAAGCCTTTAACAGGAAGAAACCTCAAGCACAACCAGGCACAGGGAGGGGGGTGACCAGTTGGGGTGAGGGGAGGAATGAGGAAACGAGATAAAAACCACAACATTGATATTAGTCACCCATAAGGCTCATTCACAATTCAAATGTAGCCTTGACCTTGTGCACAATGATCACCCTATTGGTTTTCACCCAAATTGTGCACAAGTTTCACTAAAATCTGACCCAAGCAGCAACAATTAGTGAATTATGAAATGACAGTTCTGCAGTCCTTCAACCAGTTAAGTTAATAACCCTGAGAATGACCCTCACTCCTCAACACAACCCTTACATGGTGAGTGACTTTAGAATAAGCCTACTAGTCCCCTTGGCCTCCAAGTTTCTAACACTGAACACGCACCGTTTGTCCCCTGAAGTGTCCATGCTTTTACAGTGTTCACCTTCATACTACTCAGCCCAGTTGTTCATGTTTCATTTCAAGGGGAAGGGGGGGGGAGGGGGGGTTTGGACAAATAACTGCATATTACAGGAACAAAAGTCCTGACTCATCACACTGCTGATGTACATTTAATGCCGACTGAGGTAAAGAGTGAGATCACATAAAGAGCCTCTGGCACACAGTAGCTGTTAATTCCAAAACAAAGCGCCACCATGTAAACCAGAGAAATCATAAAGGGTCCAGCAGCAACACTGATGCACCTCCAATTTCTGTGGGACTCTAAAGTGAATCCAAAAAGAAAACAGAAGCCCAAAGCACAGTAGAAATATAAAAATATGCAGCATTTGCTAGTGTAAACATGAGGTGTAGTAAATGGGGTGCAGCGGCGCATACAAGTAACCATAAAGCCAAGCTGCAGGGAATGGTAAATATATTCCTGTTTTTGGCTTCTTTAAGAGCGTATCCTCCTGGGTTACTATTCCAATATCTACACAGAAAACCATCGGCTTGCTGTCTGGAAAACTGCACTTTGATCCACACATCGCAACAACACACCTCAGTAGTAAGCTCGAGTATACAAACCTGTACGAGCTCCTTCTCCCTGCAGTGTCAGATTCAATTTTGAGCTGAGAGTTGAAGCCTGAACCCTCCAGACTGTACAGAGTGAGGACTACTGCTTACAATGACATGAGAAATGTCGCTCTGCTTTAATGTCATTCTTTGTTTGCACCTTTACATTAAATATTTTAACATGACTAAAGATCACATTACTTGGCCATGTTTTACAGACTCTGCATACATCAGCTTTTTTTTGAAGCCCAACACGTCCAAGAAATAAAACAAAAACCTGGCCTCTTTGATTGTAGTCATTATTTAAATATTGCTGCTGTCCAGCTAGTCTCACTTTCAACCATCTGGTATATAAAAACTCTATTTCTGATTTGCTGTTTACTTTTGTTTGAGCAGCACAGAAGCAGGTTCAGATTGGTCTGTCAGTTTCCAGAATACTGGCTCGAGCGCACCGACTGCAGTTTTCCACCAAATCGATTTATAGCCTTTTTTAAGTTCCAGTTGATGCATGCTCTTTTAAGTGTGTGCATCCACCTCACTCCCACAATATTCACAGGATATTTGGTTAGTAGCAGCACTGGAGTATTTGAACAACCATGATTGAAAATGTTCAACTTTTCAGAACAAGCAGCACGAGCAAAACTTTGGTGTAGTAACAGATGATGATACCTGGAATACAAGTGGGATTTCTACATAGTTGCCCATCCATAACTCCAAATGGCTCCTGTGACACGACACTGAGCTCAGAGACTGCAGCATAAAACAATTTGAGCCAAATTGAAAAGCTTTTGCTCTGCAAAAGGAAGACTACGCTCACCAGCTGCTGTCCAGCACAACTGAACCCTGTTGAATCAGCACTTAAAGGCTGCTGGTTACTGTGTTCTGTTATTCACTGTCACAAAACAGTCGTGGTATTCTTAATTGAAGAAAAGGACTGATGTGCACGGCCACACTGCCACAAACTCTACTGCACTAATTTTCTGTGGCGCAGCCACTCTCTCCTCAAATATATAAAAACAAAAACTTAAAAAAGCCAAAAAACAATAAATTATTTAAATAATTTTATTGATTTTCTAACCTGTCACACTGACATTGTTTCATGTTTTGTGCAATACAGATATTGGTTGCCACCTTTCTCATTGGCACCCACAGTAAAAGATGCTTAAGCAATTTAGATTTTTAATATCGTGTACACCAGTTAACTGAAATGTAGCGATGCCATCTGCCACCATCCAAGTCGGCATTCCTGGAGAAATTAGAGCACTTCTCCCTCTCCATCACTGCGAGGTGGAAAGCATTGTGAACCAGCACTGTTCTGCATTACTGGGCACAGAGCACGAACTGTTTAATGTCTCAGTAAACTGTCAACACTACACTACTACTGTGAGAAATACAACCCAACTGTGTCAGCTACAGATTTTGTAGACTCATTTTAAAAGATTCATTTTAACTAAAGACCTAATTATTTTGGCACACTTTAACTGAAGACATAAGCTTAACGCATTTTATTTCTCATGATCTGCTAGTAGTAGTACTCTCCTAATTTAAACCACAGATTCAACAGGCATGGAGCTGTAATGAACCATCTCCTGCCCAAAATAGCAGCTCATTGTGTGCTATAGAACTGCTTTCACAGTTGAGGTCATGGTGATGCAGTTTTCCCCAGTAACAGAAACGTTTGCAGTGCTCTCCTCCTCCTGTCCACCTCCCCGCCCACTTCAAGAATCAAGCGCACCCCCACATAGCCGCCCCCCCCCCTATAGCCGAGGATCTGGGTCTAGCATGGTATCGCAGTAACCATGGAGGGAAAAAAAATACATCCATTTTAATCAGGCCAGGGTTGCCGCTGCTGATCTCGCTGTTGCCTAATTTGCGTGGCATCTTGTTCAAATAGGCTCACACGGTCTGTGTGTGCGTGTTCGTTCAGGCCTGGTGAGAAGCTGAGAATGAGACCGTGGTGGTGGTGCTGCTGGTGGGTGTATTGTGTGTGGAGTGTGTGCGCATTATAAGCACTTCTGATTCACCAGTTTTCCCCCCAAAGGCCATTTTTCCACAGCAGGCTGGAATTCAGGGAATGCATCTCTTTCAATAACTAGTTGTTTCATGATTAAATTTAATATTTCGTGCACAGGTTAATTTTATTTACATATCGCCAGCTCACAACCACTGTTTTATGGAGCCTTCTTATTATAAATCTCTACAATAGAGAGAGAACCCCAACCATCAAACTACTGATGGAAGGAGAAGCTCCCTTTAACAGGTAGAGCACCAGCAGAACCAGGTTCAGGGAGGGGCCGTCACCAGTGGAGGGTGTGAAGCACAGAAAATATTGCCATTTTTTCCTTTTAATGTTAAACACACATTTAAAAAAACAACAACAATAGATTAAAAAAATATATAAGTAATTGGGGCCAAAAAGGAAATGCTAAAATTTCTTCAACAAGCACCAACCAAAGAAAATATAAACCAACCAAGTAGTGTCTAAAAGCTGCACTACTAATGGTCAGCAGGGAACAACTGCTCTTACTGCAAAAAATAAAAATTAAAAGCAACAAAAACAAGACTATGGGGGGGAAAGCCCTCACCTTACTGACCTCTGACATTGCTTTACTCTAAGACTGTGACTGGTGCTGGAGCTCATGACCTCAAAGTTTATTTTCTAAATTCTGGTCAATATTAGAGCCAATAAGGAGAATTATGAGGGTAAGTCCACTGCCTAACTACTTGTCACTCAAATGGTTAACCAGTGATTGTGCTGCATCCACGATTTCAAAGAGCTTGCTGAAAGGATTCTCTCTCTCTCTCTCTCTCTCTCTCTCGATTGGCCTGGGAACTCCTTAGGGATCTCCAGGAGGAAAGTCTGGAAAACCCTGATGTTCCCACAACATTACTTCAGATAAGTGGATAAAACTCATCAAAAGATACACATGGGTTTTTTTAGGCTTCTTAAAGGGACTGATACATTTATAAATTACTGAATTCTTACTACAATGTAGCCATTTTCACACAAAATTACTAGTTTGATAGATTCAACTGTGCAATAACCCCTACAGCACAGCATGTAATGCTTTTTATTATACATAATGGTGAATCTGGGTCTGTTCAGCAAACTCAAGATGTAACTGATCAGTGCATTTCACTTCATGTTCAGAGTTTCTACCAGTGTGCTGCATACTGCCAGGCCTAAGGGACTAAGATTTTTCAATTTGTAAGACATGTCTATAGACACAAGTTAGAGTACAATGTTAAAAAAAACTGCACATGTGATACTGCAGCTGCTCAATTCTGTAAAGGTAACGGGTATTGTTCAACACCTGACCTTGAGGTTAGGAAACAACTGATGTCATCCAACAGTGATGAAGCTTAATGCAAGTTGCATGAGGACAAAGATGCCATCTTTGAGCAAGTGGCATGAAGGCAAAAATATAGGACAAACATCTTGTTTTCCTGGACTTGAGACTTTACAGCCTTAAATAAAAGCACTTTAAACAGCTTAAGAACATGATGTGATGCCATAAAGACCTGTTAAAAGTTGGGGGCGGGGGGCAAGTTCAAAAGCCAATGAAAGCATCAATATTCACATCCCCCACATGTTTAAATGTTAATTGGGAGATTGACTATGTCATGTTCTTATTAGCTGTTAATAGCTTATGTGTGTGCTTCTGATTAGCTTACCACATTACTAGGACAAAGTTTGGGGTTCGGGCAGGTTTCAGACAAGTTTCAGGCCTTTGGAAATGAATCATTTAGGGGTTCCGCCCCAATTCCTAAACTTTGCTTGTAAATGACTAAACTTAGCATTTTGCTAGTAATGCCATAGTTGCTGAAAACTTTGAAAGCATCCAGAAACTTGTAACCAGATAGTATGTGTTGACAAGGCTTAGGAAAATCTCCAGTATTGGCTGCAACATTGTGCTAAAACTAAGCTATCCACAGTGCACAATTATCAGAAAAGAAACTAATCACTGACAGTACTCGCATATACCGACATTTGGACCAGGTCCAGAGTCATGTATGCACCTCAGTTTAGACCAATATAGATGGATGCATGAAACAAACTCTAGCAATACTGAAGCACTTTTATAATAACCTACTTTCAGCTGCTCCGTTATTCCCAAAACATTCCCAAAGGATTTCAGTCTTCTCTCAAGATCAAGTTGGTAATCTTTCTTTTGTTTGTGGCTCAAGAGTTGGCCATTTGTCTTGTAATCGGAAGGTTGCCGGTTTGAGCCCCGGCTCGGACAGTCAGTCGTTGTGTCCTTGGGCAAGACACTTCACTTGTTGCCTACTGGTGGTGGTCAGAGGGCCTGGTGGCACCAGTGTCCGGCAGCCTCGCCTCTGTCAGTGCCTGAATGACTGAATGACTGAATGTAGTGTAAAGTGCTTTGGGGTCCTTAGGGACTAAGTAAAGCGCTATACAAATACAGGCCATTTACCATTTTGTTAGGCAAATGTGATAACCATTAGACTATGAAGTCATCCTAATCAAGGGAAAAAAGACAAGCCATGTTCTGGATTTTGAGGCTTCATCACAGCTGCTGCCATGCTACACTGATAACACTAGAATATTACTTAAACATTAACAAACCTCCAAAAATCACACAACAAGCCATGTTATTTGGCAGCCAATTCCATTAAAAATGCTCCAAGCAGCATGAAGTTCAGTGGCTCTAATTAGATGAAGTGAGGCCCTGTAACAGACAATCTGTTACAAAAGCCTGTGTTGGGACACCTGATAGATGAGTTATTAAAAATATAATGAAAAATAAATAAATCACCTTCTCTAGCAGTTATTAAAGGGGGGAAATCCACCAATAGAGACCAAAATCAATATGCTTAATTCCTCAACGTTTTAGCACTTCATATTCTCAGTCACAGATGTTGCCAAAAAATAGATGCGTTTACTATTTATGGAAAGCCATATATAAATTCTAGAGGTCCCTCTACATCTACGCATCAATCTTTACATTGATACAGAGTTTAGATTAGAGGGGATCGATGTATGACTATGGTTCTGAAGTAATTAAATGCAGTTAAAAGCTCATTCTAATTAGCCCTTTGTCTGTATCCACATATATAAAAGTATCCATATGATACAGTGTTTAAAAAAATATAACTTAGCAGGTGCATCACAGAATTGAAGTGAGGGGTTTGTGTGACATACAAATATTTCTCCCAAAAAAAGTTGCTCATATATTTGAGTGCATGCAGCCCAGTTGTGCTTAGTCCACCCTCCACATTTCTGAACCCGAAACAAACAAAAGCCCTGCAACTTTTTAACTTTTGATTGTTGCCATGCTCTGAACTTGTAACCGACACTCCGTGACATTTTCTGTTACTCTGCAGACCAGAGCGCTTTCTCCATTCCACAACCAATCATGAAAATCACCAACAGCTGCAACCCCAGTGCGCACAGCTCTACAAGTACCACCAGCTGCTAACGGCTCGAGCTTGGCCACTTTGCTCTTAATTGGGCCTTCACTGGGATCCCCTGCAGTACGTAATTTGCGCCCCCCCCCAAAAAAATAAAATAAAATCCGTCAACTGCTGATACTCCTTTCCCGAAACTGCCGGGCTGCTTGCTACCCTTACTTGTGGCTTTTTCTCTCCGTGTTAACGCACTGTGTCCACGCTTTTCAGCCTACCCACCCCCTTTCCCCAGTCCGCTTCCACTTTATGAATAAATAAATAAATTACCAAGCTCGATGGGGGTGGAGATGACAGGAGAAAATCTCAACAGTCTAAGTAAAGGAGAAATCAGGACGACAAGGATTTACAATTTGAATGGCTGCGGGTCTTCAGGGCTAAATTAAATGACCGTGGGGCTAATTGGGCATCAACGAGCAGCGCTGAACCCAACGGGGCCACCCCCCTCCCTGTAGTTTCCAATAATAAATAGAGCTAAAATAATGCAGACTCAGATTCATTTAAAGCACGTATTTCTCATTTTGTCCCCTTAAGAAAGACGCAGTTTGAGAGCTTTCCTCGATTAGAAGCGGCAGGGGTTGAGTGGCCCCAAGGTGCAGCCAAGCACGGGCTTTTCTTCAAGGAGCAGCCAAGACAGGTGTGCAGCTCCGTTTAAGGTTAGCTAACCTCACCGCACAGGGTGCGCGTTTCGCCGGTACGGTGACTCCAAATGCACACACACACACGCACACACAAAAGAAATGGTGGCTCGGGACTTACCGTGAACGTTAACGAAGCGTTGGAGACATATTAGCATCGGCAGCAGAAGGATCCCCTGTGTGGACGTGACCATCTCTGGCAGTGCGAAAAAAAAAAAACCCCGTGCGGCTGCTAGCTGGGCTACCTCAACACTGCCCGTCTTCCCTGTCGCGCGCTGGCCTGCTTTGCTCTCTGATTTTGCCGGTTCACACGCAAGCCACACATGCGCACACAAAGAATGAGTAGAGCAGAAGGGCCGCTTTTGCCTGCCGACGCCACACAGACCTGAGTCCGGCCGAGGGGAGAGGAGCGCTGAGAATAAGACACGGAGGGGTTCGCCGCGCACACCACGCGTCTTCTGATCTCCTTCTACAACCACGAGCCCGCACGGCTCGCGTCCTGTCCTATCAAGGCTAAATCCATTTCCCCAAATTGACGGTAACGAGCGGAGACCGGTCAGGTCGTTAGGTATTGGTGCCACAGCTGAGGAGGATTTTTTTTCCTCCTTCAATACGTCTTCGGCACACTGTTAACCCTTCGCTATCCGCATGAAGTAATAAAACAATAAAGCACATTTTATATGGCAGGAAACACTTCAAAGAAACTGGTAACTGTGTATCATAACACAGCAGTTCTATCTTAAATCAAAGATAAATTAAGACACAGTTGGCTTCTTCAATATCCATTATGAATATATTTTTGCATATACTTCAAACATAAGGGCAGTAACTATGACTGCGATACTTATATACAGCAAACGTGCTGTATATAAGCTTTGTTTCACACTTAAAGAGGTAAAAATATTATTGTTCTTATTATTAATGGTAAGTGAAATCTGTGAAACAGCATAATCAAAATTGCACATCCTCATTGGTGTGACATGGCATAGGTGGGTGGGGCTAGCATCAAACATGAAGAAACTATAGGCTGAGATGTCATCAGCCTGAGTAGTGTCTGTCATGTGGCTGTATCAAAGATAAAGGGCAAATCACTTATGGAAACACGAGTTTGATCTACTCCTGCAAGAAAAGCAGTAAAAATAAATAAATAAATAAAATTAATGTGAGGTTATGATGTGTCTGTTTATGAATCTAGTTCTCATTTACATTGATTTTAGAAGATTGGGCATGTGTTAAATGGTCTTGTACTAGAATAGAATATGTTATGTTTATGTTCTGTATTCTCTAGATCAGGGATGTCAAACTGTAGGGCACATACTTTTATCTTTAATGGACTACAACAATGGAGCTCCACTTCATCACTAAGAAAATCTATTAAAAAATGTAGGTCTCGTTTTCCAAAGCCATCCAAGGGAGCCAGATTACTGTCTTTGTTGAGACTATTCCTTCCCTTGTGCCTTATGTTTGACACTCCTGGTCCAGATTACTGGCTCCAATATGTTGCACAGACTCTAAATCAACAAGTTAATGTTCATGCGCCAGCTGAATTCTGTGAGCAAGATATTGCTAATTCCACACCACGCCTTGCTAATTTGGAGGATGGGTGATCACAAGTAGTGCATCTGTTTTTTCTTTTTCTTTTTATCCAGCCGTCCATCTTCTCCCACGTCACATGGCCAGCAGTCTAAGCAGAAATTTCCAGACCTCCTTCTCCTCAGCCACTACCTCCAGCTTATCTGGTGGGACCCTGAGGCGTTTACAACAAATCACATAATCTCTTATGTCTCAAGAGACATAATCTCCTGAGTGTTAGATAGACCTAACACTCAGACAAGGCCAAAATGCATAGGAAGTTTTCGGGAAGCATCATTATAAGATCTGCTGAACCCTACCATCTTTATTAGTCCACTAAAATCAGGTGGTTGTAGCTAATGTAGTAATGCATTTGAAATCCTTTGCCTTCACCAGTGAGGGTGGCAACACTTTCCAGCTCACTCCACTGAAAAAGGAGTTGTTGGGATCATGAGGAAAGCAGCTTTATACTATTAATACTATTATAGATTCATTTTTAAACCTTCAACAATGTCAAAGTACAAGGATAAAACAAATTCTGCTATACATGTCCTAAACCTAGACAAAAATGTGTCTTGTGTTGGGCTATTTTTTGTGTTCTGTTTTCCATTTTCAGTCTGATTTCATTAAGCTACCAATCCTTTGGATTACTGATAGGGTTATAATACACCTTTTTAGTGGAAAAGTCACAGAGCTCAGTTAAAGAAGCAATGGAAGATTTTTTCAGCTACCAACCCCCACGCGCCGCTGTTGTTTCTCAGTTTAATAGTGCACTTGCACTGCAAAACAAACACAAAAGATCATAAAAGGACTCCAAAGACACATAAAAGGCTCTATTCGTCTGATAGAGACTTAAAATAATGACAAAGAGACAAAAAAGAAAAGCAAAACAACTCCTCCCTAAAAATCTAAATGATTACATTAAGTAACTATAAACGCAGATAAAAGAAGCAATACAACTAATGACTGCAGTATATTACTTTCAGTCTATACCTTCACAGACATATTTCAGTCTATATATTATCCTGATTAGAAGAAGAAAAAAAGACCTGGGCGATTTTTTTTAATGTATTGATAGGTTCACAAAACAGCAGCCTTGTATTGTGTTCAATACATTTTTCGACTTTATTACCAGTGCAATGAAGTCTGCGGGATATACTCGGGTCCTTTCAGTAAGAAATCACTGCACCATTTGTTTAACAGCGGCCCCTGTGGCCACATGTGGTAATTACAGAACAATGGCGCAAAAAACAAAAAATCCCAGTATTTCTTTTCAGGACTCTAGCTCTTCCTTGACTATTTTCAAAGAGGAAATAAGGCTTTATCTATAAAACGTGATACATTTGAAGATTATATAAGTACTGAATCCAAATACCCAAATAAGAAAAGCAGGAGTTATCCCATTTACACATTTTTATATGTGGAATGCCTGGAGATCAAATGTGTTATCATTTCAGCACAGAAAGACTGAAATCACCTAGCACCTCAACATCACCATGTGTTGGTTTCACTGCCAGTCATTTTGTAAGAGCATATGTTTCACTTTCCAAATACTGAATAACAAATTTCTGAGCCAAATTCAGCTGTAGGTTTTTTTCCTCTCTTAGTCTGATACTATTTCCCCCCCATTTTGATCACCAGGCCTTTGGGATTTCCACAGGGCTGCGTGGTGCCAGGTTTTATAAACTCTCAGAGTTCTTATCACAGGATTGAACCTCATTCTTAGTGATGGCTTTTGGCTGCTGATACACCCCTAGGCTCACTCTGTCCCAGATTTTCACGTCCCCTAAAACACACACACACACACACACACACACACACACACACACACACACACACACACACACACACACACAC
>NW_005187417.1:2051431-2080821 GCF_000239375.1 Pundamilia nyererei
ATACAGAAACCACTGTATAATTCTGTAACAGGAAGTGCTTCTCTCTGATTGTGTCTTTCTTGTAGTGTCGTGTTCAGAATTTTTGGAAGGAATCTCAGGAGAAAGGTTTGTCTTTTAAAAAGGATTTACTTTGCTTTTGGCAGTTGAAATTACAGGTTTACACAGTGCTGTGGACCTCTACATGAACCAACAGCATGTAGCACAAAAAGGATGACCCTCAAGTGTACAACATTATATAGTGAGACAAAAACATAGATTATAGCGGCTATCTTCCTCCCGCACAGACGTGGCAGTCTTGGTGTCTGCTCCGAAGCATCCTCTTATTTCCGTGACTTCGTCTGGTATCTGCTTCCTCGTCTGTAAGACACAGAAAAGCAAAACACCTCTCTGCCTAGCCTTGATAATCTAATGTTATTATCCATTGTTCTTCTAGTGATTCAAAGTTGGTTTAGAATATCATGTTCGGGACTCTCTGACCTAGAGAATTATTCTAATCACAATCTATGTGTGTAAGTATGTTTGCAGTTACCCCTCTGCACTCTAAGCCCTTTAATACAATATATCAGTCCGGACAGTCACGCCGAACGAAGCTTATGACCTTCAGAAGACTGAGTGCCAACTTATTATGAGCACATTTGCAGTATATGTATGAAAATGATTATAACCACTTATTTTGGTAAAAGAAATCAAACATTTTCAATCCCAACAGCAGTCATCTCCAAACATCCACAGACTGATTACAGATCTAAAGGTTTAGAAATCTAGTCTGGTATGAGATACAACCTTCGAAGTAGTATTTTCCACTTGTACAAAATGCTCAGAATTGATTTGCCAGCTTGATGCATATTTCTTAAAATGAATCATTTTGAATGCTTATCAGACACAATAGCATTTCACAACAGTTTACAATACTGCACAATACAATTTCACAACTCAGGATACAATGATCATCTTTCTTTTACTCTGCATAGTGGTGATTGGCAGGTTAGTTATAAAAAAAAGCCCATTGCTATTGATCTTAATCTGCTGTAATGCCTGTTTCTATCTATTTGATTTACCAGCTAGTGCAACTGTAGATAATTTTGCAGAAGACAATGGAAGGTGCACACTGGTATTTCTACTGTGTCAACATAATAGCCGCAGTGAAATGAATGTGAGTGTTTCTTGTGCAACCCTAACTTTAAAGGAGTATTATGACATTTTGGAAATGCACCAGAGTTGCATCTGTGCACCAAATAATATGTAAAAAAAAAAAAAAAAGGTTTTAGAGGGATTTACATGTTTCCAATCTTGGAGATTGATTTCCTGGAGAGGAAACCTCACAGTGACAGCAGGTTTTCTTTCACAAGAATAATCTTTATAATATTGTCTTAAATTACCCTCTATTTCTCTTACTTAAAGTATGTATTAAACTGAGATTACACACAGTTACTTATGTTTTATCGTCATCCATTCCCTACCTGAGTAATGTTGCTGACCATGTCCATACCTTTATGACCACAGTGTGCCCATCCTCTGATGGTTGCTTCCAGCAGGATAACACACCATGTCGCAAAAGCTGGTTTCTTGAACATGAGTTCACTGTACTCAAATGGCCTCCTCAGTCACCATATTTCAATCCAATAGCGCACTTTTGGGATGTGGCAGAACCAGAGATCCACATCATGAATGTGACAAATCTGCAGTAACTGCGTGATGCTGTCATATCGAAATAAACCAAAATATCTGAGGAATGCTTCTAGCATCTTGTTGAATCTATGCCATGAATAATTAAGGGAGTCCTGAAAGCAAAATGAGGCCCAAATCAAATCCATGATGAGGATATGTCTGTGTCAAGCATCAGACAGCTTAGTAAGCTAAAATCACTTCCTGGTGGCCAAAAGAAATCAGTACACTCCAGCCATTTATCCTGTGTAAAAAACCCCGCAGGTGAAAAAAATGTGTCAGCATCAGTAAGATAACAAATGCTTTCTTTAGCCCATATTTATAGGATATAATCAGTAGTGTCAGATGGAAAGATTGGCTGCATATTCTGAAATAAAACTGAGTTGTACTATGTACTATATTTTTTTTTAAAAATGTGTTATCCTAAGAATCCCATTTCACAAGAAAGTCTGGCCCAACTAACTAAACAATCTTCTAAATATCTCTAACCATGCATATAAACCAGTGTACATGGACAGATGCACAAGGAACTGTTAGACATTAACCATAGACATATTCATTTTATTCTAATAGTGACTGTAATCATAACTGCCTGAAAGTGAACAGATAACTTACTGATGTCGTCGTGATTTTGGCATTAGTCACACTTTCATGTTGAAAATGAGCCATGCAGTGAACAAAGTACACACACAAGCAACAGGATGTGACCTCATCTCCATGTTTGAAGAATCCAAACATGTAAGATGGGTAATATTTACACTTGTGTACATATATAGAAGTGCGTACCGATTTCATATCTGACATGTTATTGTTGGTTTTCACATTTTTATCCTTTTTTTTCACAGAAAGGTTTGAGATTAATAGGTTAGTACGATAATTTGAGTTTAAAATGAAAGTCTCAGTGCTAAAGTCTAAAGTATATTTGACATTTGATATTTAAAGATAGATTTGGACTTTATTAACTTACTAAAAGATCAATTTTCTAGGGCAAAAATGTTAAAGGAGTTTTCTTAACTCTTCTGAAACAGGAATATATTAGCACTCAAAACATGCAGTAACATGAACATGTAACTTTCATGTTACTGCATGTTTGGACATGGCAGGAAAAAAGGGGGATGTTCATCTGACAATGAGGATGTGAACTTGGTGAGAGCGAGAGTGAGGAGGAGTGGATCTCAAAATGATGTTTGAGGAGCACTTACAGTAGGAGGTCAGGAGTCAATTAAGGGTCACTGTTGTGTGCCTGAATGTCTCACTGGATGATTATGACTGACTAGAAGACCCCAAACTCTGTTTCACATTCATCAGCATCTGTTCCCCACAGAACAGTTATCAAACACACAGAAACATATACAATCAATTACACAAGCAGACTAGCTCATGCATGCATGCATACCCTTGGAATTTGATGATGTAAATATTAAAAGGCACTTCCAGGCTCCCTAAAAGTAGGATGAATTATTTTTTTCTTCAAAAAAATGAAAGTCATGCCGTAGAGAGTTGGATGACTCTTTTTATTTTCAGTGTGCTGTAAGTGTGATACAGATTCTCTACCGGAGAAATATGTTTTATACATGTAACCTGCTGACAACAACATCTGAGGTGTCTGCAGGAACATGGAAGGCCCCAGTCCACGAAATCTTTAACGCACACCTCCAAAACCCAAATCCAAAAACTCAAGCTTCAGTTGAAAAAATACATTTACCCAGTGAAATAATGCAGCCTGCATTAAACATAGGTAAGTCCTAAAAATATTTTTAATGCACAAAATATTAGCAGGTAACGAGCTGACATTAGGAGCCTTTTAAACTCATTAACTGTAAGCCAGAAATCTGATCGATAGGTGATCAAATACTTATTACCTTCATGAAAATGCAAATTCATATATACGTTTTTTGAAATGCTTTTTTGGGGACTTTTTTGTTATTGTTCTGCCTCTCACTGTTCAAATAAACCTACCACTGACATTATAGACTGATCATTTCCTTGTTAGTGGGCAAAATTACAAAGTCTGCAGGGGTTCAAATCATTTTTCCATGACTGTATCTGGTGTGTTAGCAGGGTAGTGATGAAGGCTGTCAAATTTGATCATAAGACAAATTATGGCTAAACTGCTCACATGTGGGGCATCAGTCCCTGTTACTTAGTTTGTCATTTATTTCATTTGAGCATTAAAAAGGAATTTTATATAGACTCCTTGAGCAACATGGCAGCTACAAAGAGATATCTAACTTCAACTCATACCCTTTCAGAGCCTGGTTCTGCTAGAGGTTTCTTCCTGTTTAAATTGTGTATGTCCTTCCCACTGTCACCAAGTGCTTACGCAAAATTTTTTACCTTTTATTTTTGGAGTTTTCCCTCTTTTGTTTTAGGGTTTTTGCCCTACAATATAAAGGGGCAACTGTTTTTGTGATTTAATACAATATACTCATGTTTTCCCACGGCAAAATTAACTGCCCAACCTAAATCTATACAGTAAATGACTGGATTTTTTCATTTAAGTCATTTTATTGATAAATTAACATCTAAAAACGTTAGTACATCAGTTTCAGTCTTAGAATTTTTCTGGATTATGTCGCTTTTTTGCCTTTTTTGGATATGTCTGCTTTCCTGGAGTGCGAGTTAAAGCAGGAGCACAAAGAGAAATGTGAAGTGACAGAACAGCTTTGGTTACACAGAAGAAATTTAAAAAAAAAAGTTAGGCAGCTTCACACACTTTTTCAAACCCGAGCCCAGGAGGCTTTTATTTTTTACATTTTAATCTCATCATGTAAAAAATATGACCCTGTTCTGTTTGTTCAAATCCAGCAGAGAAATTGCATTTCTTAACCAGAGCGATACACACAGCCTACAGATATCAGTGCTTCCTCAGACCAAATAGCTTTATCCTCATCTCCCCAGGAAGCTGTGAGAGCTCACCACTGGCTGAAAGCAGATATTTAATCATGGTCAGATCTGGGCCAGGTTTCTGAAGATGTTTGTTACCAAAGGGGGAACGTCTTTATCTCTGTGAGAAAGCAAAAAGCTGCAGACTCTCTTTAGGATTTAGATTTTCTCTACCAAGCCTTCCGAGAAAGAGGTAGAGAAGAGAGAGGGAGTTTGTGCTGTGATCTAATGGCACACCGTAATGACTGATCTCATCACTATAAGCTAAATATATAAACCAAAGATCTGGAAACTGAAAATCTCGACAAAGGATAGGAAATCAGAGGGGTGTGCAGGCTCAGAAAGTGAATACAAGCCTCAGATTAACACAATATAACTGGTTAATGTGTATCGTGTAACATTTGTAACTCGTGCCATATAATAAAAATATACCAAACGTATGAGCTTAACGCAAAGAAGCCAAAGGAACGCTGTGTCACTGTGTTTGGCAGTGTACACAGAGCTGCATGGAAGAATGTCAAAAGGAGATCTTCTCTACCTGGGTTGTATCCAGAAGTCATTTAAATAAAAGGAATAAACATTATCTTTCTTATCAACTTGTTTAGTGTTGATGTTTGCCTTTTGGGTTTTTTGTTGCTGTTGTTGAAAGATTACTTTTTTCATGTGCCTGAATTTGGTTTTACTTTGAGATTTTGTTTCCGTCCTCTGTGATTATCTAGCCTGCCCTCATCACCTGTGAGCTAAATTGCTCTGATTTTTCTTTAATCTTTAATGAAGTGCTCTTTTATTGTTCTGAGAATTTATGTGAATTTGTGTATTCACTTTTCTTTGCTTGTAGCATTTGCTGAATGGCTGTAAAGAAAGGCTGTCATCGTGGGTCACCTGCAGATTAATATGTCAGGGTTTTTGTTGTTGTTGCCTGTGCTAAACCCAAGGTGGAAATCTGCAAGTCATCATATAGTCACAAGCTGCACAAGGTTTTGTGGTATACGATGAAAAGTACCTCACATAAAGGGAAATGCAGCTACACTGAAGATGACAAACTTGTGATAGGTGTGTGAAGAGACAGAAGGTGATTCTCTAAGGAGAGTTTTTCCAGTGTTTTTGTCAGTTAATTGGGGATCTCACAAGAAATTTGTAATTAAAAAAGAGATGTACCAGCTGATAGATGCTTCCCCACTAAACCCAAATGATTACCACATGTAACGGAAACAGAAAAAACAGTTTGTTAACAGTTTATAAAGGTTATCGTGATTAATAAAATGAGAATATATGAGAAAAAAGAGACTGCATTCAAATAAAATCTGAATGCATATTCATATATGTATATACAGTATGTAAAGACTGATTCACATCTCAGGAAAACAAACCAAAGCACACAGCCAGGACAAGTCACTCCTTGCCCTTGAAAAATCCAGCGAAAGCCCAGCCTTACACCTCATATTATATCTGTGGTGAGGCCTGAAGACAGCAGTTCAAAGAGGCTTCCCATTCAATCTAATAGAGCTTGAAAGGATCTGTGAAACGGGATGAAAAAAACTGCCTGAATCCACATGTGTGAGACCTTCACGTGGTCAGGATGACCAAAAGCTATATGTGCTGCCCAAAGAATGTGCGTACTTTTGTGAATGAGAGATCTAAGTTTTGGCTTTTTATTAAACTTTCAAACAGTTCTGTTTGAAAGTTTAGTATTTTTTATCTACAGTGTAGATAAGCAATACTTGTTTTATCCATGTAAGGCAGGGGTGTCAAACATAAGGCCTGGATGCAGGAACCATGGCTCAATCCACCCTGTCTGATTGCTTTGGAGAATGTAAAAACTGTCCAGAAAAACTATTTATTTATTTAGTTTGGTCAATTTTACAATATTGTCAAATGTAAGCCCAAATAGCTGTGCTGGCAGGTTTCTTTAGATCCTTTCCCAAAGTCAAGAGTGCTTGAAAACTTTATTTAAAAGCCATAAAAATCACAGTTTGTTGGTTATCCAGTTGCTACCCAGTCATATGCAAAGTGTTAAGGCCAATGTGTGACCCACCTGTCACTGAGACAAAAACCTCAATACAGAGCAGTAAATTTAGGCCAGACAAATGACAAATATCAAAAACTAACCAACCCCAGTTACCATTTTAATTCACTTTTTTCTCTATATATAAATAAATGAATTGCTGTTATTATTGAGGCCCACCTGCACTACTTTTGTAGTCCACTAGGGGCCCCCAGGCCACACTTTGGGAACCACTGCTTTAGATTAACGAAACATTTCAGCATAACATAGAGACATGAGACATATTGTCGAAACTGCACTTCACTTTCTTAAGACATCTCAGGGATTTGTATGTAGTTAAACATCTTTACAGTGAAACAAACGGGGACGATTTGGCAGTATCTTTTTAAAGGTTATTAGGCAACGGTTCATACTGACTAACAATCAAATTGGGCTGTACCTAGTGACTTTCACACCGTTGATATAAAGTCTGAATGCTTCCTGAAGCAACTATATGATCTAAACAGATAAATTCAAGCCAATTACATGGCAACAAGCCAATGGAAGACAACCTGCTGAAGTTCACACCGAGCATCAGGATGGGGAAGAGAGGAGATTTAAGTCACTTTAAATGTGACATGGCTGAGTGGTTTGAGAAAATGAGAAACTGCTGATGTACTGGGAGTGCTCCAGTATATAAGGTTGACCTCCCCAGTCACCAGATCTCAGATCAGTAGAGCACCTTTGGCATGTGATAGAATGGGAGAATCAGACAGTTCAGTTAATAAAGCAAGTGAGTGTATTTGAGAACAGCTGGATAAACTACTAGTGATGTATTCAGGATCTAACCACTGTTGCTGTGTGTTATGAACGAGACACTCCAAGTTTTCTTTTATAATAATCTCTAATAATATATTTAAGTAAAAAAACAGAATATTTACAGTTTAGATACACTTTTTTTTTAACAAATTAGAATAATATTTACATATAAATATAAAGGAACATTTTATAGTGCTGTACAAACAGAACACACAAATACACAAAAAAGTCAATTACATCAGTTTGTTTTTGTAAATAAAGGAGTTTTTTTTATCGACAGTGTCGTATGTCGTTTTTCATTTCTGAAAGAAGAAACAAGAAAACATTTCTGCCTCTAATGTTCTACTTTTTCTAATGTTAATTCAGTTCTCACGGATAAGCATACATCGCAGCCACTAGTTTTGGACGTTGCACCCAGAGGAAAACGTTTGCCTGCAAATGGCACAAAGATGAAGCTGATAGTTTGCTATGATTTTGACATTTGAGCATCAGTTAGCTACATCTGGTTGGGACGACACATTTGGGACAAAGTGGACAGATGGGAGTCTTTTTGAAGATAAAGGACAGCAAGCCTGTCCCAGTATCCACGTTTACACCTCAGTACCTCCAGGTAGTCAGAAATCTATTCAAACCAATCAAGTTATCAGCATTAAAGGAACTGAATGTTTACTTTTGGACCAACTTTAAGAACGACTGAATATCATTTAAATCTAAAGAATTGTTTCCATCATCATCGTTTTTAGTCTCACAAATTAAATTATCTTAATCCTTATGAGATCGATACGAATATGTATATCTGATGATGTGTTCTGGTTGGTATGAGGAGCACAGATGGTCACTGAGAATCATAAGAATGTATTTGTAAAATTAAACTTAATTAATTATATGTAATAATTATCTGAATTACTTTTTTAATACTATTCAACTTCTGTGCTGGCATCATTAAAGTTCTTCTTGCTCTCATCCATTTAAGCTCAATATTAAAGCTATACTTTATATCATTTTCAAAACTTGTAAACCATCCATCCATTTCCCTTTATCTATGCGCTGGAGTGCTGGAGCCTATCCCAGCTGTCACAGGGCATGAGGGAGAGGACAATCTAGACAGTTTGTTAGACCATTGCTAGGCCAACGCAGAAACATCAATGTTTTTTAATGCTAGCATTTGGTGTCACAGCGCCCCTTTGTGGCCAAAACACATCACAACCATTGCTCACTTTACATGAAACATCAGGAATTTGCAGCAGATTTCTGATTTCCTTTTACAGATGCTTGATCCCTTAGAGAGCTTGGTAGATTTTTTTTTAGAAAGTTTGCCATGATGGAAATATCTCACTGAGTGTAGATTTGTCAAGGTGAGAGTCTAGTTTGTATAGTTTTCTCCATGTTTAAGGTGCAGTCCAGTGCACAGTCTTCTGCACTGATTTCAGCTGCTTTGGTGTCCTCTGGTTTCAGTTACAGTTCAGTAAGCCGCCTGTGAAAGTCCTCACGTCTTTGTGTAGGGCTTCTGGAGACACAGTGAGCCGTGGTGAGGAAGAGGTCTGTAGTGGTAGTGTTCGATCAGTGTAGACAGATTGGGGAAGGTCAAATCAGCTTCCAGAAATATACAGTCACCCTGCCAAAACACCCAACAGGAAGCTTTAGCATTAGTCTGACCTGTAACTTACTTACAAAACATAATAGGCACTTATACCATACAGCTAAAATACAACAGCAGGTTTCTTACCTCTTCAAACAGTCTGTAGTTTCTGGCTTTGCCTATACTGATGTCCCACACCACCAGCACCTGGATAACACACCAAAAATGATTTTATTTAGGCCTAAATATCAGAAGCTCTTCTATTATTATTAAAATAATACTGTCTACCCACAAACTGTAAAAAATAAAAATGGACACATTTATTGATTAGATCATATTGACTGTTACTGTTTACAATTATTATTAAACCTTTTACAGCAGCGAGATAGATTTTTCAGCCCAGAATGACAAAAGATATTTCATATATGGCAATCATAATCATTAGCTTTCAGAGCTTCAGAGTTACGTAATGTTAAGTATCTATCAGTAACACAAATTTCCATTATGCTGTACTGGAAACTATTTTTTTAAAATTTATTTTTACCTTTGTTGTTTTGGTTCCTGATTTTCTGATGGCGTACAGTCCATCTTGTGGAGGAGTTGGACTCTCTTTGAATAACCTACAAACAGAAAAATGATCACCGGTTATGAGTTATCAGAGGAAAACATAAAGCAACTGCCCCATGTTAAAAGTCACTTTAAATTTAGCACTTAAATAAGTAGTAGTAGTTCAGTTAAAACTGAAGTGAGGCTCATAGAAAGAAAAACACACGCAGAAAGAAATGCACTGTTTTGCCACTACAGGGCAGAAAAAACAAAAAGCAGCACTGCTTAGTTTACTGAAGAACCGTTTCAGCTTCCAGCTAAATGTAAAAACTAAAGGTGAGATACGTACTTTTCTACGAAGCTGGTTTCATTCGAATCAATGAACACAGAGTCTGGCAGCTGGACCTGCAGATACAGAAACAACTGATTAAACTCAATTCATTACTGATACTAGGCTCTCACGAGGCTGAGATCTCTGCTCAGATATACAGCAGTGAAACATAAAGAACAAAATTGTGTGTTATAATAACTACACAGGTCACATAAAGATACTACAGTTTAGATCATAAGCATGTCGGCCTGGCACTGCCTGTAACAAAGCATGGCTCAAATTTCAATATCTTGTTTCAGTGTTTAATAAAAATTGAATTGCTTCAACTTCATGATTTGAAAAATTGGCATAAAATAGAGTTGTTTTAGCAGAAAATGAGATTATTATGATTGGATTATGACTTCCTCCCACCTGAGCGCCTCAGAATCAGCTGATGCTGTGATTTTTGTTTCTTTTTCGTTTGCTTTAGTGAATTTTGAAGGCAGTTCATAAAGACTAATATGCAGCCCAGATAAAATGACTTTTAAAACAAAAGGGATTTCCCTGGGCTCAGTCATGATGATACAAGTGGTTATCTAAAGCAGCATGGATTTCCACAGTAATTTAGCATTTTTATCAGCTGACACATCATTTCAGTCTCTCTTACATTCTCATAGTCTTCGTCAGAGTCGTACGCGGTCGAGTCTCGTTTCCTCCTGAAATCTGCAGTTTCGTCGTTGATGGAACGGAAGCTCTGGCCCTCTGGAGATGTTCTTCTGGTGAAAAAACATGCCTTAGTGATGCAGGGAAACTTTTATGTTGTCTTTACATACCTATTTTATACATGAACCAACAAAACAGTGTCAGTAAGACAGCTTTAGAATGATTGTGGATGTTTTCCTTTCAATTAATTTTTTGATCATAAAAATCAACCTGAATTTCACTGTTTAAGTCAGACTTACTGAAACGGTGTTCCTGGCGACTTGGGCCTGGGTGGAGCCGTTGATGGCTTGACTCCTACTAAAGGTAAAGGAGGTTTGGGTATAGATGGCTTATTGAGTAGTCCAGGTTTAGGTAGCGGGGAGTGTGAAGAGTGACTGGAGGACATTAGATTGAGAGATACATTTGTGTTTGGGCATGGTGGAACCGGCATGTTCGGCTTATTACGGCGGTAGCTGTTTTCTAGTGACTGGCTCCCGCCAGAGTGAGGGGGACAGGGGCCATTTAGGATTAGCCTGTCTAGTTTTTCACAGATGGGCAAAGTAGCTGGTGACTGGACTGAAACAGACGGCGTAGGCCTCCAGTCTCTTTTGTCATTTGCTGTTACTCCCACGGAGGTTGACCTGCCTGGTTTCTTTGCATTGGGAGGAATAGGTGGAGGTGTGGAAGGAAAAGGATTCTGTAAGTGAGGGGCAAAAGGTAAAGGTGGGGGTGGGCCTTTGGTAGACTCCTTCTTTATGCACGGAGAGGGTGGACAAGGTGAAGGTTTCCTGTGGAGCGGAGAGGTAGGGGCTTTCAGTTGTAATGGGATGGGAGGGTGGAGGCTTTTTTGGCCTGGACTGGAGTCTTGATGGTGGGGGAATGTCATTGGCACAGGTGGAGGAGGGTAAGAGGGCGGTGGACCTGTGGGTCGACCTGACGAGGTAATGAATAGAGAGAGTCAGTATTGCTTCCTGTTTCAGGTAAAGATCTTTGTGTTAAGGAGCCATACGTACAGGGAAAGAATATGAGGTGGTCACCTGAAGATGTTGGCGAACATTCACTGTCTGGCTTCAGATAGTCCTCCTCATCGTCATCATCATCGTCATCACTGTAATCTTCACATAGAAAGAAGAGGTGCAACAATTTATTAATGCACAAATGCCATATAAGCTTTTATCTTATCCATGGATATTCATTATTGCTGTCTTACTAATTTCGGTGGTATCAACAAGATGTTTCACATCCATCGGCCTCTCGATTGTGCCATAGAAACTGTCTGCATCTGAATCTGAGTCACTGTCACAAACAAAGATGGAGACATAATTAACAAATAATATGCCAAAAAATGGATTTTATTGACTGCAGGCTCACTGAGATTTCAATGAAAGTACGCGAGCAAGAAAAATCTAAATTAGGTAGAAAAGGTCACACTGAAAAACGTAGATGACTAATGAAGCATAAATGGTATAAAATTATTTTTAGACACGTTTTTCCATTATTTTTTTTCTTTCAGCTTTTATAGAGGTGGTCACACTTGCTGATGATTGGCTAACTGTGCATTTAATTGACCACACCTGGCTGCTATTACCTCTTAATTCCTATGGAAGCAGTAAGGCTGTACTTGGGTTTTCACAGCACTAAGTACTTTATTTGTCCCATGTCTGTAGTTTTCTTACAACAATGCATGTATAATCTTTAATTTTATAGAGTGGTGAAATATGACCGAGTTCGCTGAGGTTACCTTGGTAGGTGGGACTCTTTCCTGTCGTTATAGTGGTCTATTTCTTTCCGAAGGTATCGCATCCATTTCTGTAAGACATCAAGCAAAATACAACACGTGACAATGTGAAACTGCAGCATTTAAATTAAAACAAACCCCAAACAATTTTAGCATAAAGACTGAAATAATACGAGACAAAGGCAAAGACTAAAAATTCTTCTCAGGCTCTAAAGTTATGCTAAGTTCTCAATAAATCGCTTGGCAGGGAGGTCAAATTTTTGTACTCTTACCCTCCTCTCATCCTCACTGGCTGCTGAGAAGAACCACGTCCTGTGTTTCTTACTGAAGTGGACGATCTTGAAAGGAAAAACATTGCTCGATGTTGTCTCCTCTGCTGCTCTCATCACTCTGAAGAAGAGGACAAATGTAAGATATATTAGTGCTCCACATTATTTGATGTCATGGGAAATGTGCAATAACAGCAACAAAGAACACCTGGGTGCTGCTAATGAGCCCCCTGTAATTGATATAATACAACCTTATTTGGATGTAATATACATAAGTATGAAAGAGATCAAGGAGTTTGTTGTAAATAATTTTAGTCTGAATTATTGCTGAATCACTGGCATTGATTGAGGCTGGGATCAGACAACCTTCTTCCCTCCTTAAAGCCCCATTCACACATACTGTATAGACTAGGAAATGCAACAAGATGGCAATCACTCTCTGTGGGGAAGCCCTGAAGAAACATCCTGAGCTTCTTCACCATCCCTTCATCAATCAAATGTCACAAAGCAGCAAACATGAGGGAATCTAAATACAGCGATGTTTTGATGGGGATGTTTGCCACACTTTTTGTGAGGCAGCTGTTATCTGCTAAGTGTTGCTTCCTGGGGACTTTTTCAGGTGCCCTGACAGCTGCCTACTGTAAACACTCCCTCCCTCTCCCTCTCTCTTGATGGCAGCCTGGCCAGCTATCTACATATATTTGTTCTTTTCAGTTTTAAGAACACTCCTTTATATACCCTTGATCTCAAGTCTAACATTCCTGGAGCTTCAGGTGTACTCGGTACTGAAGGCCCATTTTTAAAGCAAGTACTTAACCTTTTCCTGCATTAAACCTTATTATCTACAATTACCATTTACATAGATGTCATGCTGTAATAAAGCTTAAATTAAACCGGTGGGATGTGAGCATCGCTGGGGCTGAGACCCAGAATAATAAAGCCCCGAATAAGCATACAAAACATTATGGGTCCAAAGGAGAGAGTAACAGTCTAATCACAGTAGTCAAAAAACACGTGGGTTTCTGCGGCTCAGGAGGAAGTAACACCCATGTCAGAATCATTAACCTCAAAGTGCACCTAATCTTCACACAACAATATATAGACGTTGGCACAGGCTTCACCCTTGAGCCCGAAGCACGCAGTTTAGTATGTTTATTTATGTAGGAAAATGTCTTCTACTGACCTGTTGTAGCCATTGAGAGAAAACGCCCCCTGTGGTGCAGCAGAGGTACTGCTCTTAAAGTAGTACACGCAGCCCTTGTGGATGATGATGTACCTCAGTGGCCCTGTAAGGCAAGCAATATGTATTAAGAATGTTTTCATGGTGGTGTAAAAGGTGCTGTATCAGTGATGAGAATGTAAGTGGATATTGCTCTTTCATGTCTGCCTTTCAACTCACATTTCATTAGGCTGAATTGGCTGCCTCCCTTCTTGTGGAGGTATCCTGCAGTGGCTACCCCTCCTGGCATGGTGAGGAGGTTCTGAGCCCCAATGGCTCGCATTGGCACCGGCCAGCACATCTCTGGAGATGACATGGTTCTACGGCAGAGCAAAGGACAGAATATTTTTCTGTCAGTCAGGTGAAACTGTAATCTCTCTAGTCGCACAAGATCGCAGAAATGAATAAGGAAATGAACGCCAGCATAAATAAGCTAACAAACAAAAACCAAGTAGCTTCAAGGAGGCAGCACAGAGGCAGGACCACATCCTCTCTGCTAGCAAACCTGCTTCCTATCCCCTTTAGCTTGAGGACGTTCTGAGCTACATCAGCTCTCACACAGAACACTAGAAGGCACTCAGCAGTTCATAACAAAACAAAAAATGACTTATTTGTTCTCCCATATACCCTGAAACATATTTGGAGCAGAGATGGTGATAAGACCACCTCAGACTTAAGACCGGCCACTCAAAACATCCAACGGCGAAGCCTGTTTTTGGGCTGTGAACGCTCATAGAAGTGGAATTATAAAGTGATGAACAAATTAGTACTCATAAAACACCTCTCTACTCAGCTGTGCACTCAAAGCAGCGACAAGTCTCATTCACACAGTCACACATTCATACTGAGCTTTCATCCAAGCCTAAGTGCTTTCCAACATTTATGCAGGCAGCAGGGGAACCTCGGGGTTCAGTGTCTTGCCCAAAGATTAGCCGTCCTGGAAACACCTAAACCAAATAACTAGTCCTGAGCAGAACCATTTCTCAACAGCTATTAAATATTAATTATTTCATGATTTATATCATCAATAAAAAAAAAACAGCATTTATTTTGTAGAATTAAAAATCGGTTAGTTAATGACTGCTGGATAAGCAGTCATGACAGGGAGTGAGTAAAACAAAATGACTATTTCACTCCATTTCTGTTAATCTAAAATAAATTACATTTATTACTCAGTCAAATTCCGTAGTAACATGAGTAATGCTCGGCTACCAGTCTGGTGTGGATAGGAATCTCTAATCATTAGTTGTGAATCAAAAGTCACAAACTAAAGACAAACAAATTGTGACACTGTCAGAAATGAAGGATCAACTAAGATAACATATCATGTGCTATGAAACTCTATACTGCTAATGGGACACATGCCAGTGGACTAGCAGATGGAGAGTTATAGCCATGCTGTGTCCACTGTGCTGCTCAGGAAATGCTGCCTGGCTTGGGTAGCTCACCACAGCTGGACAAAGATCACTAAAAGAATGAAACATCTTTTCGTCAATTTCAAAAACTTTTCTTCTGCAAATTCCTGCTCTTACACCTGATGCAGGTGTTGCCTACCTCCTGTTGAGCTTCTTGGTGAAGATCTGAATGGCAGCGTTCTTCCTCAGTATGCTGACTGTGGAGGCTAACATAGTAGAAGCTAAAGCTGGCAGGATATCCATAATAGAAACAAGAAACCTTTTGTTTCTTTCCTCTGTGGCATTTACTGTCCCATCAAATCCAAACTGAGGGCGATTTAGCCATCCAATTTTTAAGTCTGTCTTATTTTCTGCTTTTTGCCGCAGCTCTCTCTGACGGCCTCTGCTGATATCTATCTGTCTCACTCATAAAGACACTCAGACTAAGGTGGTGGACCTACGTAACAGGAACCTTGAATTTTTGCATGGGCAAAGGCACATATTTAGTTCACACAGGAAATGCATAACATCCTGTGTCCTTTTTTGAGTCTTCAAGGTGTAATGTGAAAAAAAAAATGTGGGTGTGATAGAAAGAGACAGGGGGTGGGGGTAGTGAAAATAAACATTACTTCATGATCTAAAGTGTTTATGTATAACTTGCAGTTTATCACCAGCATCTATCACCAGCATCTGCTAGCCTGAGTTGGAAAGAAGTCAAGGAATGAAGTATTTAGGAGGATTTAGTTGGTGCCAAAATCCACCCCCTTTCCCTGAGATAAAAAGACCTTGAGAATTAAATGGGCATGCATTCATTTACTGATGTTGAAGCGCAGATCCTGGCAGGGCTGCTTTAAAAAAACAAGACACCTTGAAAATGACTCATGCCAAAGTCAGTTTTTGTGTTATGCTTTAGACTTCAGAGTATTTCAAATAAACTAGGTGAGGCGATGATGAATGAATGAGGATAAACACCCCACACTTTAGAGTAAAATTTAATTACATGCAGGAGATAAAAAAAAAAGAGCGACTTAAAGCTCTGCTTATTTCTGAAGGTCTGTTTTTAGAAAAAAACAAACTGTTGCAGGAACGTGGGCCCCTTTGACTCAACCAATGACAATGTGGTTTCCAAGACATTGTTTGAAGCATACTGTTGATTCAAGCATACTGTTTGATAGTTGGCTAACCTGCTGTTAGCCAACTAGCAAGTGTTGGGTAACACTAACACAACAGCATGGTTTATCATAGGATATTGTATGCACTTACACTTGTTAGTTTGACTGCACTCAAAATAGCGAGCACAAAAACAGAAGTAGGTCGTGTCAGAATCAACTAACCACAGCTAGCATGTTTACATATGTCACACATGCTAGCGATTAGCATGCCAGCTCATGTAGTGAACTATTTGCTCTAATCTGTAGCACCATTTAGGGTGTGCATAAGAGCTCCTCCTCTGTTAGATGTTTTAGTGACCAGGTAACTGAATCATTTAAAATCAGCCTCAGTCTCTTATATACCAAAGAGATTTAGAGGAAATGTATTTATTCTGCTCTGAATATTCTGAATGGTGAGAATATGATCGAACATAATTAAACAATATTGCTTGATAATGAAGATGAGGAATAGAAATATTGCAACAGTTTAGACTGAAGAAGCTGTGGTTAGGGCAAAGTCTGCCAGGACTTGCAGCAGCTCCCCCGCTCTGGCAGATCCGCTCCACATCACCACACCCTGGTCATAATTCAACCAAAGTAGCCTACTTTGAGAACTAGAACAAAATGTATTTGCACGGACAGATGGAAGGAGTTAAACCTGTTAGCTGATAACACATGCAGGCCTCAAACACATCACAGGGTGAAACTTCAGCCTGTTTATGACCTCAGTCTGCCCTCCTTCATATCTGTGTGTGTGGGGGGGACTTCAAAAGGACATACCAAAGCTATCTCGTGGTTCGTTTTTCGCCTGGGCCCATGTAATGTTTACTGATAACTATCTGATACAGACCTCAGCACAGACACAAACGAACAGGCACGCCAGACATTCTGCACTTCATCTCATCTCAGCCCGAGTGAGGTCAGCTGCCGCTTATCATCCGATACGGATTTCATGAAGTCCTCATCTTCACGACAGAAACAGCACGATGGCAATGTGACTGCGTACTCAACACCTTTATGTTTTCTGGGAAATGTGTTAATTCTTTTTCCACTGGAGAAAGATCAGAGTCAAAAGTAGTAGTGGGAATTTGTGGGAATTAGCGAACCCCCCAAACCCCCACTGGTTTCTTCTGCAGTTCTCTCCTTGAACTCATGTTTTGCTGTGTCTTTTGTTCAACTCTCATAATCTGCATGGCCGTCAAACTGTATTTAAAAAAGAAACCAAAACATACATGCATCCAAACATCCATAAGCCTCGTATGGTACCTAAACTTAAGTTACCTAAGTTACTCAATCATCACTGTAGCATAGTTTGCACACAGTTAGCCAAACAATCCCACAGGTAGCACTGAATATTTGGCCCAAATGTGGCCCACATCAGCACATCTTGACTTGGTTGCTTCAACTTAGCCTAATAATTCAACTTTGCTCTCAAAAATCATATTTAATATCATCCAAATGAAGACATTCTTTAAATATAGCAGAGCAGAGACGGCATGGAAAGGAAATCCTGTCCAAATAAATAAAAAAGAATTTCCCCTAGTAGTGTTGCATTAGATCACTTCCTAACAAGTAAAACAATGAAACACAAAGTTTCCCCATCAGCACGCTGACAGGCTTTCTGGATGCTGATATCACATTTGCTTCTCCCATCATGTGGTTCTTGCATGACTTATTTAATGACCAAAATTCGGTGACCAGAAAAACCCCCATAAAAAAAACCAAACTTCTGCCAAATACAATCGGGCTTGCCGTGGGTTCATCGTGAAAGAACAAAAAAAAAAAGGCAGTGTGATTTAGCTTCAAACCCGCTCACCTCAGCTACTGCTTTTTTAAAGTTCCTGAAGAGATGCTAATCAGAGAACTGCTGTTTCTCAGGAAGAGACTCACAGCCCACATACCAGACACATTCAAACACATTTCCTCTCTGGACACAAACACAATGTCTGCCCCGAGCGGTAGTTTAAAATTATCTTCCACATTTAAACTGTGTGCCAGTGCCTATTTGCTCTTCACCTGAGATGGAAGTTAAAGTTTAGTTCAATGCCTGCAAATTAATCAAGAGTAGAAATCAGCAGACATCGTGACAAAAGTAAATAGAATCCAGCTATCATTCACGTAGCATCTAAATTTGTCTTTACGAGAAGATGACTGTGAAAAAACTACTGCAGGAAAAAGACAAAGACAACGAAATGCCGGGCCAACGATTCAAGTCGTACACAACGTGTCCTCATCTCAGATACGCTCTCCAGCAAGCTGAAGAAACTCAGAAGAGGGCATGAAGACACTATAGGCTGCATGGTGTAATGTGTGGACTCATGTTAGCAGGCTGACTGTTCATTTTCAAATTGAAATTGAAACTAGTTCAGTTTTCGAATGGAAATCCCCCCGATGATTCAAGTCCTAGGAACTGTTTGTGTGAGCTCATAGAACAGTGCTGTTGCAAAGGAATACAAGCAAACTCTTTCTAATTAACAGAATACAGCACAGTATGTTCCACTGGATGACATTAGATTTCAAATTAAATGGGTTAAAGTTGTAACTTATAGTGATACAATATAAATTAAAACAAATGCAGAGACTTTAACATGATCTTTTTATTGAAGAAGCTTTCTGTGCTCAACCTAACTTATCCTCATATTATGGGACCTTTAAGGCACAGCTCAGGGGAAGAAAACCTTTACTGCCAAAAGTACTCCATGATTGAAAAGCCTCGTGCATCCACCAGCATGGATGTGAAAAGCCTTAAATTAAACCTGAGAAGGAATACTTCCCCTCTCTAATGTATTCATTGGGTTTCTGTGTGTTTGTGTACACCGGACCCCAGCCATTACAGAAACACCTCTAAGTTCCACGAATGTAATGCGCAATGTTAATCTTGTGGGACTTCAATCAGTAGTTTAACTTGATTGAAAATCATAATCACATTTCTGATGTGTTGCAAGGCTTGTTATATAAAGATATCGAAAAAAGCCATTCCTAGATACACTGCACATGCAGATAGTAGCAACATATCAGTATCATATGAGTAATTATATCCTGTTTATTATCTGTTTGACTGTAATGGTGACCATATTTCAAAATGCCGCATGATATAGTAATACATTAGAAATTTAATTCTCAAAAGAAGCCGTAAACCTATCAGGAGTTGACAGTCATAGATCAGATGAGAAAAATTGTCGTTCTCTCATAGACTTCTATACAACCACAATTGTTTACACAACCAGAGGAGTCACCCCCTGCTGGTCTTTGGAAAGAATGCAGCTAAATCCCCCGATTTATAGCAATATAGGAGTTGGATTTGTGAGCTGCACACACAACTGCTATAAAAACCAAAAATCAACTAGAGGAGAGGCTTGTGTGGTTTTTCCTGTTGCGTTCTTTTGTTGTGAGCTATCATTTTATTCACAGACCACAGATCAAACTAAGATGTGCACAGACGCATACACAAGTCCATCACTGTCTACGTGTCATAGATCTCGGCAGCTGTCAGGTGTCTACAACAAAAAAAGCACGCCGCTAACCAATGTCCACGCAAAGTGCGTGCTTTGTGCTTAGACCAGATAACGAAGACCCTCACTGCTCACAACCTCAGGCTGACTCAAAGGTCACAGGTAACCGCTGACACAGCTGCAGCCGATGCAGATTGTCCCATCCAGGAAACGGTGTCAATGTGCTGTGTTTGATGTCTGCAGTGCACTGCACCTCCCCTATGACCGACCACAATGGTTCCTCCATTAGTTCAGCTTCACTTTTTGCAGGTGTGAACACATGAATAGAAACTTTGGGTTTATCTCAAGTCATCAGTGTTCTTTTACTCACTTCTGTGAAGCTGTCCAGGTGATAATGATTAACACAGCTAAAGTGTTAACGGCACAGATCTTATAAATTTGCTTGGTGCTTTTCCCCACGGATACCTTCTTAGAGTTGAGAATACGTTTGATAAACACCATCATGTGTTACTTCCAGGAAATAGCCCTAACCAGCCTTAATCTGGATATATCTGTAACTTCAATAAAAGATGGGTTTTTTCTTTTTGACATGTGTGATCTTTCATCAGGTTTATGGCCCAGATGCTGAGCAACCACCGATTCTAGGTGCCTTTTTCTTTTTTCTTTTTTTTTAAAGCTATTATTTTAAGAAAAAATCTACAATCATTAAGTTAGCCAATGTATGTACAGTTGAAAGAAGTTAAAAATGGATTAAAGAACCAGTCATTAAGATCTTTAGCTGTTCAGCTGATATGTCTACTAGTGTTAACAGGGGAAAGAGCTGCTGTAGATTGGGTACAGTCAAAATTATTGCAAAAGTGTGCAATGATATTTTGAAATGGTTGATTTAAAGAGATGGGCTGGGTCTTCAACCAGCCCCACACAAAATGACTTTGTTGTCTCAACATGGTAGTAAAACAGCAATAAGACTGAGTCAGCTATCAGTTTAGAAGTGAATGGGATCAAGTTAGCAACTACATACAGTCTGCTTGTGACAAAATAGCAATTAATAGTCATGAATTGGAGAAAAGCGCATATTTGTTGCATATCTCCATACACAGAAATTCAAATTAACTAACTACATTCAGAGTCCAGGATTTTAAACAGATATTCAGAAATTCCTCCAAAAATAGTGACCTTGTTGCTGCAGAATGGCAATTTAACTGCAAGACCAGAACCAGAATACAACCAGCTGGCAGCCAATAGAGTCTAGTCCTACTCTACTGCAAAGAGACGCTTGGCAGATGAGTGTTTTCAGTGCAGTCAGTGAAAAAACGATCATTTGGAGACAGGTTGCCGGTTGATGATCTGTGCAATCACCTTGTGATCAAAAGTGGTTGGCACAACTGCTTTCAATCGGACACCAACAGCAAGAGCATTCGATGGAGTTGCTGCACAACCACTGTCAAGAAGTTTCTATAAAAAGCTCTACAGTGCTCTATAGTGTGAGACCTGTACCTGCAGTTTAAACATTAAAACTAGTTGGATTTATATGTTTGAGAATTAGAACAGCTTTAGCTTTCAAAAAGCAATACTTTGTGTATAATTTTGGCACTGTAGCTTGTGGAAATGTCTGGCCTTTCCAGTATCATCTCCTCGGTTTTTTATGTAAAATGAATTCAGAGAACAAGTGACCACCGGTGTGTAGGACTGTTTGGTTTTTTATTAACACGGAAAATTGGAAAAGCAGAAGAGAAACAGAAACAAGTCTTTTGCTCTCCACACACACACCTGCAGCGATGGGCTCATAGAAAGCTGAAATAGTAAAAAGCAGGTCCTCTTTCTCTACCTGCATCACTCCTTCCTGTGTCCAAATATGGCAGTGCCACTCAACAGGAACTACACCATCGTCACACTTCTGTAACGGCTGCAGGAAGGATTCCTCTCAGACTGATGCACACAAACACACAGTCTAAGTCTTCAGTTGGAAAGATTCAAAGTGTAAAAATCCTACAGTAGCCGTTTGCAACAAATTACAAACTGTAATTTAGCAAGAAAGAGAAAAAGCGGTGAAGAGAAAGGTACACCGGATGAAAGGAAGGAAGAGAGATAGGATTGAGATTCTGCCGTCTGACTGCATGCCCACCCTCCCCCCACAACGCAGGGGTCGAAAAATGAGAACTCATTTCCCGTAAATGTCTCCTCGTTCTCTCTCTTTCTAACGCAAACCTTGCTGAGGAAATACCGAGGTCCCAGCTGATGACCGTCATGGAAGCTTATCTCCACTGACAAATAAAGTGGATTTTTCTCTGAGGAATCAAATCACCAAAGCTAACAGACTTGGTTTAATTTACCGTATAAAATTCTTTTTTAAAAGCAAACATGGGCCATTGGCAAAGTATCGATCGCCTGTTTTTAGAGGTGAAAGCAATAGATTACAGCTAGCCCAGTTTTTGTAACGAATTCAGGCAAATTTTTTGGATGCAAATACTCAGGAAATACAAGTACTTACATTACACTTTGCATGCTTCGTTCTTCCTCTGTCCCCTCAGCATGCAACAACAACATTCCTGCTTTGACTTTGGTTTTTGAAGAAAGTTGGCATGAAAGTTTCATTTTAAAGCCTCACACCTACGTGCTTTCAGCCTCACCTCTGTGTCTGCACCCTCCCGTTTCTCTTCATCTCTTATGCATTCTCTTACAGTTTACTGTCTCACAAACACACTTGGTGTGATTTATAACTGATGACTTGTGTTTGTTATGACTGAGAACTTTTACAGTAGCTCAGCCCTGTTACTGGTTGCTCCTGCATAATGTTATGTAAATCAGTCCTCTCTCGACAAAGTATTCCCAACTGTCTATGTTGTATTTTTGTTATATACTAAATTTTATGATAACGATACCACCATTTCTAGCTCTGTTTTCATACTCTTGGACTCTATTAAAGTATCTTTGCATCCTATATGGAAAAGATATATATAAATCTTATAAAGTTTTTATCTGTCTTGTGTGAAACTTGTATGAAAAGCATACAAGAGTGAAAACAGATATAAGATCCCTTGAAAAATTATATAATGAAACTTGTATGTTTTGTATACTTACTAAAAAAAAATATGAAAGTAATGAGAAAGTGGCCACTTTCATGAGTAAATCATGTAAGCCTTATATGATTTATATATGATTTACTCATGAAAGTGGCCACTTTCATGAGTTAATCATATATGTTTTTACTATTTCTTTTCCATATGGGATAATTCACAGTTCATAATAATTCTTAATCATCTTATACTGGAATTTTGGTGAAGTTTTAACCTTTGCGAACAAAAGGTTTAATATCGATCTCTCCTTTTGAATGAGTGCCTCTCATACATGTAATACATTAATAATATATATTGCATCTTGGATTTCTAATCATGTTAGGATATTTATTGGTTATTTAAGTTAAGTTATTTAAGAGGAAGTTTTGTCTTAATGTCATTATGCTTGCATAATGTCAACAAAGAGTCGCAAATCTTGAATTCCTAATCCTGATAGAGCACTGAAGCAAGTTATACTTATTATAGCACAGATTATTTTTTTGTTTTTTTGCACCACCACCTGTGTTTGGAAACCAAATCAAGCTCTGCTGGTAACCTTAAATTAAAACACGTTCCCTTCAAAATCATTTCTGTTGGTCTCACAGATGCTTTCTGTCTGTCCTGAATGAGAACATGTGTTTTGGAAACGTTGTGTACTTGTGTACATTGTAGGTAACTTCAGCTGTGGGGTACTGAACTGCTTTTTGTTTCTTATAGTTTTACGATAATGTTGGTTTGTCAAATGTTCCTATGTCCCCCCTGTTATGAATAAAGTTTCCTTTGGCGTTGGAGCCACAGCTATGGCGGCCGCAGAGCGAGAACAGTTTCATTTCCTGCGAAGCTCGTGTTAGAAGGCTGGAGATATGGTGGGCGCAGATGTCCGTGTCCTGAGGTTGTAGTTTTAGTCAGGATGGTTACTTTCACAAAAAAAAAACTACTCAGCTAGCCTCAGGAGAAACCTCCCTTTTGAGAAAAATGCACCCAGGTTGCATGTTAAAAATGCTAAGTTGAGAGTGACACACCTGTCTCACTATTGCCATAACCAGGTGCATCAAAAGACAGATTATGCATAAATAAGCCTTGCCTGATTACCTCAGAGACAAGAGCGAGCTGGATAAGCTTATAAGATACAACAGCTTTAACCCCCCCCCACCCCCAAAAAAACATGTGTTTTTGAGGTTTTGTGAATTTTAAAACACCAAAAACAGATGACTGCATTTTTTGCTTGTTTTGCAATGTTCAACCTCTAGACATCTCAGATGCAAAAATAACTGCTCAGGTCTCCAAGAAGTGAAATTATGAAAATGAAGAACTTGCTCTCCCCAATCTCCTTACAAAACTTACTAACAGAGAAGCAGGTAAAATGCTTTCATACATTAATATATCACTCTTCAAATAATGCCACTCACTGTGGACCTTTCATCTTGAATTAGCATCTATCTGTCAAAAATGTGACTCAGTTTTTTGGAACTTGGAAGTGTTTTTTTTTTCTTGCTGTTTACATCCTGGACACATATCCACAGCTTCAGTGGGTAAAGTCTGTCATTCACCTTGTGAAATATACCTACTAAAGCTCAGCGCGTTCTAAAATAAGACATGACCTAATGTGCCGTGTACTGTCATGGTATTTTGTAACTTGGTTACATCATATCTAGTCTCACTGCTCCTGAGTGCAAACATACACTCTCTCACATCTTTTCTTTTTGCTTTACTGGAAAAAATATTACATCAGTGCTAATTTTTTTTTATTCCTGATTGTTTTATTTATTAATTAAAACATCTTGTTTGTCCAGTATTTACTTGATACTCTTGCCATGCTGTTTTTTTTTTTGACTGCACGGGGACAAGGAGTGCTAAAAGTGCAATATGTACTACTTTCACTCCCTCATAAATATCGCTCGAAATAAGCCAAGTTAATGTCCGTTTTATTGAAAAGTTGTAAAATTCATCTGTTTCAAATGCAGTGTGAAAAATGTAGATGTTCGCTTTTGACTTTCCGACTTCTAACTTTTCTCAGTACTTTAGTCTGAAATGTTGCACTTCACTTAGGAAATCTTAAATTTGCTGTTTACACATTTCAGGCAGCAGAGAACGCAAGTTCAAATTCCATTAGTTAGATTATTGTGACAACCAGATCAAACAGCAGCCAGTAAAGATGGTACAAACCTCACTCTTACTTGCGTGGTTTTGCACACCTGAGACCACCGATGATACTCAAGATCATTCAAAAGAACCACTAAATACCAGATATCTGCCACTTGATAAACACAAAAACCAACTAATGAGATAGTCACTACCTCAAACGAGTCTCAG
The DNA here is from genome assembly GCF_000239375.1 of Pundamilia nyererei. Taxonomy (NCBI): domain Eukaryota; kingdom Metazoa; phylum Chordata; class Actinopteri; order Cichliformes; family Cichlidae; genus Pundamilia; species Pundamilia nyererei. The sequence goes on from NW_005187417.1 coordinate 2,076,515, forward strand.
AGCTGATCACCAAACTCAGGCTGGTGAGGACGTGTTCAGTGAAAAAATAAAGATACCAGAAAAGCTGTGTCAGACCCAGCAGTGAGGATAATGTCTGAACTTACATGATGTCCCTTTGTTCCCGAACACACATCCTGGTGCTTGGTTTGGAGCTCCGTGCAAACGACTTCTTCTTCTTTACCGAAGGAGCAGACATGTCGGCGGACATGACAGCGGCAGTACAGGATAATATACCACCATAATTTTCAACCCACGTGGAGAGACGGATATACGGTTGAATGGACTCAAAGTAGAAAGAATCGAGTCAGATTCAAAATCATAAGAGTTGTTATGGGTGGAAGCATGAAAACAGAATGCAGATGAATGGAACTGGAGAAAGGTGTTAACGAAGAAAGAAAAAACAAAAAATAATGAAAGAAATGGATAGATGAGCAGAGAGAACAATCAGCTGTGTCGATTAGGAAGTCTGTTGATGATCTGAACCCCTGATACTCCACCAAGCGTTTCCTGAGGGGGGCTCCTCCTTCAGCTCTGGCACCTCATTGGCTGACTGCTTTCAGCATGTTCCTTCCTGCTTCCTCAAAGACAGCATGCGATAGGCTGCCGCTTGTAGCCCACACTTCTGCAAACACATAGCTCACACACTTGGACACCCAGCTCCTGTGAAAGAAGCCTGGGGACTTTCCGTCGCACAGGACTGGAACAATTCAGAGGTCAAGCACATGGACGCAGACACACGAATGCATCTGAAAACACACACTGAAACAGAGCCGTTCCTCTGTGAGGTTACAGGTGATACTTTCTAGTGTGTAGTAATTCTAAGAGACCCTAACTTCCTTTTGACTCTTAAAACCGACCTGTGGGCACTTTATAAAAGACTAAGAAGGCCTAAATAAAACAGATAAGCTTAGGCAGAAAGCTTGAAGAACGAGTGTTCTATGAGTGTTGCAGTGCATAAATTTGTCACTGATAATGTCTTTCAACTCAGTTTTAATGATGTAGAATAGCTGTGGCAAACATAAGGCCCAGGGGACTAATATTGGGCCGACAGAGACTGGAATCCAGTCTAATAGACGTTTTTTTAAAAAGTGAAAGAGGGCATAAATTTTGATCTTTAAAAATACGGGTCAACAACAACAAAAAGGTTATTCTCTGTGAATTGACTATGTGCACGTTAGCATATGCTACTTCCGATGCGGAAACTCCTGTGGGGAGCTTTGTTTCCGGTGTTCTATTCGCGCCCTGTTTACGGTCCAAAACAAGTTAAGCAAATGAATGAATCAAGCGGCGATTTACATTTTTATAGATGTCTTGGGCATTTACCCAATATGTCTGTAAATGATGTTCATCGACTTGTCGATATTTTTTCCCCGCGCCTCAGAACAAAAGAGAAAAGAGATTCAAATGTTATATTTCTCAGCTGTCCCTCGTTTATCGCGGGTGTTATGTTCTAAAAATAACCAGCGATGGGTGAAATCAAGTAGCCAATTTTATTTTTTGACAAAGCAAAACATTTGGTGGACATCGTGGACATACAGTACTGCACTTCAGAGTCACACTGCTAGCGATTGATGCAGCGATTCTGTACTGTACAGGAGAGACGTCACGGAGGAGATCGTCTGCAGCGATCAGGACGCAGGACACAATGTGACGTAAAAAAAAAAAAAAGCATGCAAACTTGCACTAAAAAATCTGCGAAACAGCGAGGTGAAAGGTGAACCGCGTTATAGCGAGGGACCGCTGTAATTTTGAAGGTAAGTCACAACATACCCTTCGTACATACTAATGTATAGAAACCCTTACCAGCAATCATTCATTTTTTGTGTGGCTTTTTTCACGGTTTGTTAACATGCTGTGTAGGTGTGTACTTGACTAGCTGATATCGACATAATGGGGGAAACATCTGGTTTGACTATTCTTCACCTGTAGTTTGAATGCTGAACATTTGCCTGTTTAAATCATAAGACCAGTCAGTATACAGAGATGTGCTTCTGAATGTGGACGATGTGTCTTCTGCTGCAGTGATGCAGTTCTGCTTGTGTTGAGTGATGTAAACAACTGATCGATCTAAACTCTTTAGACGTCAAAATTGATCATTAGATTGTTTATGACACAACAGCGGTGAGTGTTCCCACCTTCTGCTCTTTGTAACTTAACGCGATCTTTCCGTTTTCGAGTTTTGGACATGATTTTGGAGTATATGTTCGCAGTAGCAATTGACCGCAAAGTAAAGCTACCGGAAATGTACAACCCCACATCCGGTCTCAAACCAGGAAGTTAGCATTTTCTCGTGCACAGGGTCTATTAGACTGGGCAACAAGCTACCAGAACTATTTCTTTATTTTACACAGATATTTCTCGAAGAGTCGTGCTGACAGATCGTTTTTTCTGTTTACTGTTGAGTATATATCCATAGTGTTGCAATTGCACTGCAAAATGAGTCTGACATCCCTGATCTAGACCCCAAAATATTAGACAGTGACAATAAACCAGTCAATCAGACATGGCTTAGAGTACATCAGCAAAAACTTGGTGATGGTGGGGACGAGATTGCCACTAGAAGCCAATGCGCTACAACCGACTGGGAAGTGAGGGAAAAGATGAGCGGAAAGAGAAGCACAGAGAAACTGACAATGAAACACAAAATACTGGTGAGAGTGAGAAAAGAGATCTTTGGAGGAAAAAGGCTCAGTGCATCATGGGAAGTCCCCCGAGCAGCCGGAGCTTGTAGCACTGAAGCTACAGGGTGGTTCAGGGTCAGTTGATCCAGCCCTAACTTTTAGTTTGAAGCTTAAAACTAGAGCAGGCATCTCTATCCTAAACCCAGACTTTCTCAGTCTCACTAAACATTTGCTTCCTCAATACATTCTCGTGCTTATTGTGTTTACAAATTTTAAAGACTAACATAAAAACAATAGTCTATATTTTAGTTTAGTTTGAATTTTCTTTATTTTTTTACAAGGCTGGGTTGAGCCTTGTATTTTAGTTCACTAAAATAACTTTTATATCGTAGGCTACAGAAGTCTGGAAAGTTCACCTCTTTTTAAATCCACAAACCTCACCAGACGACAGCTCTCTGACTTCTTTCCCCCCCCCAACATACTACCGTGAACACACAGGAAGCACCATGATGTCTAAAACCACCATACTCCTCCTGTACACTACTTGGAAGTGAGTTCATATTGCAAAAAGAACTGAACTATTTAAGTCATTCCTCTAAAAAATGACTAGCCCTGTATCAGTTTCTCTTTAAACATTTTTCCTTTACGTCTCGTATCAGTTGTGCATTTCCTAGTTTTGTATTAGCATTTGTGTTTCCACTATCAGCTTTCCCTCCTCTTCTGTCCCCTTTTCTGTCATTACTTCAAGCTGCCACAAGTCACTTACAAGTATATTAGGCTAGGCTCAATCAAGGGTTCAGTGAGTTGTTCTGTAATATATCTGAATACAAAAATGTGAGAAAATAAAAACCCACTAGAGTGTGTCATATCACTTGGGTGAGGTTTGTTGGGTGTTGATTCAGGACCAAACATGAGCCTGTGTACTCTGAAGCATGTTAGTGTATTTGTTACCCACTGCAATTCACACTGGCACAGGAGATTCGCATTATTGATGTGCAGCCGACAAATCTGCAGTAACTGTGTCTGACGCTATCATGTCAGTATGGATCAAACTTTCTGAGGAACGCTTCCAGCAAAAGGAACTCCAACCCTGTACTACTTTGGTATACCTAATAAAGTGTCCTGCAAGTGAATGTATCAGGTTGCACTTTGTGATTAGGTTAGGATGCTCCTTACATGTATCATGGCCATATCTGCCCATCATAGCAGCTGCATCAGTTGCAAATCGAACACGTAGCAAGCAGCTTGTTAGCACGATGTCAAAGTGAGAAGCCCCAGAGCAAGACTGTAAATCAACGAGTTAAAGAAGAGGTCACACTATGTTGGGGAATTTTTGTCTTTTTTTATGAGGATGCTATAAAATATGATCTTAATCTATTCCTCTACCAGACACTGAAATAGGTTTGCTATCAAAACTGTCATACACCCTAAAAAGAGGAAGCTAAAAATAATGCCACTCCTTGTGTAATGTCTGTACTATTGTCAAGTTCCCACCCCAAAAAGGGCCGGCTAAGGTTACGCGGTCATCATATCAGTTAGTCTGAAGTCTCAGATGATCAACTGTTTATGCACACAGATCATGAGGCCATCTGCTGACAGAAAAAACCCAAAAAAAACCACTCCTTTTCACACAAGTTGGATCACAGCTAGTAAAACAATTTGCATGTTTTTATATTTTATATATAT
>NW_005187417.1:2080841-2095926 GCF_000239375.1 Pundamilia nyererei
TATATATATGCTTCAGAACTTCCTTTTTCACTGTAAGTCTAATCCAGAGACAGTTGTTAGTACATGCAGGGGTATAAATGAGCAAGAAATTGTTTATGTATACCCAGATCATCTAAAGTGTGAACATATTTGGTACAAAACAGCTTTCATGTTGCTGCTGAAGTTTAACCAAGGGGACTGTACTGTACAGTCGTGTGCTGGTTGGCAGCTTTGAGGTGTGATGTCTGCACCACTTCTTTGAACGTAACGTTAGAAAAGGCCTTCTGTGAAATGGACACTTAAGGTGCTACTTAATGCTGAAAGTGCCATTTCAGGTGTAAAAACATGTATTTCCTTGTATTTGTGTAATCTGCATAGCTCTCCTCCTCAATGAACAGAGTGGACAAATTGCAGTGACAGTGCTGTTGCTTTATAGTGAAAAACAAAATATTAAACTTGAAACGAAAGGACGAATTACACTGAATATGAAAGTATGTACACCAAACCTCTTAATCTTTGAATTCAGGTGTTTTCAGTCTCATTGCCACAGCAATCCAGCATCTAGCCATTCAGTCGGCCTATGCAAACATTAGTGACAGGCCATGTAAAATTACAGAGCAGGGCCTCTTAAATGTGTAAATGTCACCAACGCTCTGCTGACCCAGTAACTGCTTTGAGCTTTAAGCCTCCCTGAGATTAAAATCAGCACAAAAACTGTGCACTGGGACCTTTATGGTCTGGGTTTCAATGGCTGAGCACTCTTGTATCACGTGATATTAACATTTCCATGTCAATATCACAAATAACATCTGAAATTTTTTGTTATTGTTCCTTTTTTATTCTTCTGGCAATGTATCTCAAGCAGTGAAAATCGAATATCTGCTGATGTTGGTTTCCAACCTTGTTACCATGTTTGTCTAGAAAAAAAATACACAGTGTATATCAATAAAGATTTTCAACTCAAAGAGGATCAGCAAGATCTGATGTATGATGTAAGTGTTCCTTATTCTGTTCCTTCCTCATATGTCAATAAAGCCTCAGCCAATTTAGTTTGTACCTCTGGTTAAGTGCAGCTGCTATTTTCAGATCTCTTCCTAAAAGTTCTTTTCATACCACTTATGCTGACCGTGCTGTGATTTTGCCACAGACCACAATTCATGTTTTATACTGACACCAACGTTTTATGCATTAAGGGTTTTCAGATTTCAGGAGTTTTCAGTTAAAGAGGCCACAGTTAGAAGGCTGCATGCCAGGGGATTTGGTTTTTACCCTAAAAGGGGGAACACTGTGAAACACGGACTACTGATGTAGTGCCCCAAAGCATCTGAGGAAGAACATTCAGAAGAAATACTCTGATGTGGTACATACCAGCATGCTCAAAATGCCTCATCACCAGTTCTTCCACTTTATTTAAATAAAAATCAAGTCAAAATATCGAGCGCTGACCTGCCAGTTGTTTCCCTTTTCCAGGAAGTTAGCTAAGCATTAAATTTAGGCATTAAATTTGCTATAAGCAATTTATGACCAGTGCCCTATGCACACCTTTATAGGAAGATACTGGTTTAACTAGAATACGAGCAATAAATAAAAATGAAGATGGAAAAAGTGACAGGATTTTTTTGCTGCATTAGTTTCAGACCTTCACTGATGTACCAAGCATGCAGGTTAACCACACAACCTGCAGCAGCATGTAACAGCTGACCAAACTCACTGTACGGTATGAGCCAAACAGAATGACTTGCAAGGCTGTAGCAGTACTGTTGCTCACTGTGAAAGGCATGTGGTGACATTTTATATTCGTGCAAGTGGGGACTGCTGGTCCCTGTTGCACTGAGTCTGAAACCACGAGGGCTTTGCTTGACAGCAAAAAACACAACTGAAATGGGTCAAAGCAAAACTCACAAAGGAAAACAACCAATGAAACTTGAGGATGGCTGCTGCTTTTACTGTATCTGAGTCAGACAATGACTAGTGACCTATACTTGATACCAGTGTAAAGTACTGATGATGTCACCAGTGGTTCAGAAAGGTGATTAGAACCAGTTCTTGTCATGCCAAAACTACAAAACTTCTCAGCCAAAACTACAAAAAAGGAATCCTCTGCTAACCTGGTTAGCCAGTTACCTATTCCTAACCTTATTCTGCCTTATCTAGTACATATGGAAAGGATATGTAAGCCCATTTACTGTGCTGTGTAAATTTAACTGTAAAGGGAAAGCTAAAAGAAAATATATCTGTTATATTCTTAAATAATATGTTAACTGTCAAGCGACCAAGTGGTTTCGCAACTGGACAAGTGTGGCCACGCTATCATTTTTTTTCAATGTCTCTATTGGTGTTTACCATACATATATGTTTCCTCATCTATGACAGATATTCCAACATGATCTATGGTTTACAAATATGGTTTTCAAGATTTCTGGAACTTGAGCTATTTCCATCATCACTTTGGGGCCTTAAGTGTGACTCAGGGATCCTAGAGCTGTAAGTCATGGGTCACTGTGCTAAATTCCAATACACTGAATAATAATTGGAAAATTACAATAAAATCAAAGTCTATAATGTTTAAAATATACATATATTTACATTCAACAATTATATTAGCCACGCTAATGCGCCAACCCCTCTGAAAAAAAGAATAAATAAATTTTTTTAAGAGAAATAGACTGAACTATGTCATGTTAAAAAACTCAGTGGAAAATGGATGTAGTGCTGCATTGTAGATAATGATGGACATATAATGAAAAACATCTTCTGACTGTAAACGTACTGCACTGTCGCTTGAGTTTGACTATAGAGACAACAGCGGTGGTTAAACTACGTGTACCATAGTGCATTGCCCTTTATCACAGATATCACACATTTACAAAGCTCTGCTGCTAAAGCTCAAACTCCCTCTGATTCATATCTTGTAACTACAGTTTATGACCCAGTAGATCCAGTTAAACACAGAAGGACGAGCTAAAGGTGACAGACTGACTGACTTGGTCTGCAAAACCTATGATGAAATATGTATGTTCAGTGCCAGAATACCACTGCTGCAGAAACAGCCCTGAAGAGCAAAAAAGATGGACAAAAATCTGATCCTTTTTGAAGGTTATGCAGCAGATTAACTGTAGCAATAAACAAATTAATCGATAGAAACATTCTTGTTAGAAAGAATCTTAAGAAAATATTCTATTATTTTAAGTCAGACATGGCTAGACTGTGGTTTTACATGCCTCCACATAAAGCAGCACTTCAAACACTGTCATTCAAAGCGTAAAGACATTTTATAACATTTTCTAACCCAGACTATTCTATAAAAACTCAGAAAAGACTTAAAAACTGAACCACGCTTTGCTTTAACCCCACTGTGGCACTACCACCCGCACAGTTAGCATGGCTTCAAACAGACATGGGAGTAAACAGGAAACTGACTTAATATTAACAGGAGAGTAAATGATGGATCAAACATGCAGCTTTAGTTACATCTCAGTAGGACTGGGAAATATGAGTCATTGCAGAAACGCTTATGAGGATGTTTTCTGTTCTGTAAGGGAAATGGCTACAGAATATTAATAATATGATTCTGGGCTAAAGCACTTCTGTCTTACTGTAATTTGTGTAAGCAGATGCTACACATTAGCACGTAGAGTTTTTATTTTTGGTACAGGCTGCATAAAGGCTGCACAAAGTTAAATCAAGAGTCTGTGTCAAATTACTTCACACGGCTACGTGCATGTTCCTGTATTTTAAGTTAGAACAAGTAAAACTTCACCAACATTTGTATTTATTATCAGTTTGAACAGGTTTTGGTGGAAAGCACGGAAACAGTCTGTTTGGACCGAAGAAGATGGATTGCTTTTACATGCAGTGCATGCATGTAATAAGAATATTTTCTTCTTCCTGCTCCTTTTCACATATGGTTGTAGTGCTTTTTGATAGAAAGTGTGGTTGGTTTGTTTGATCTGTTGTACCAAGTGTGAAATAAATAAATAAATGAAATGAAATGCATGGCAGCATGTTAAAATACTCTACTGGAGGCTAAAGTTAGCTGCTAGATTAGTGATTTTTGAGGCTAAATGCCGAGACGTAATCATGAGCAATATGACAATACAATATAGTATGTTAGCACCAAAAAAGGAAGTGTTTCGGGGCTGTTATTGAACTGTATGTCATTCAAGATTTAGCACTGTTCAGAGCCACACGAGTTCAATTATTACAGAAAGTGTATCAATGTGCCTCTGTGGAACTATGGAACTAATCGAGCCTCTATGTTGCTTGTTTTCATAAGAAATTATGTCTTTAGCAAGACTACAGAAAGGAATGTCTTTATCATAGCACCTATAAATGAAAAATATAAAGCAGTTGTTGAGCTAACTAGCTATCTTTCATACAGTTGGTATGAATACATTAAAAAGTCTTTATACTACAAGTATTTCTGGACTTTTGATCTCTAAATACTATAAGAATCATGGCTCTTGGGGGCTATTAGAACAGCGTAGTCAACAGTCTGAAGCACAAATCTTAAAATACCTTGTTCCTCTATTTGTTAACTATGACTGCTCCAAGTTAAACAACACAATACACAAAATATAATTCATAATTTTTTTTTTAGTGTAACTTCTGCCTTGAAAATTTCAGATCTTCAACTGTTGTCAAAGAACCAGATACTTTGTAACTGATCTAAGCTCCAAAAGTGACCTTGTTTATGGGATAAATAGAGACATCCCACCTTCACAATTATGACCTACAGACATATGAAACCAACCTTGAAACAAAAACTTCAGTCATTAGTCAGTGAATTGTTAATTTGGGCAACAGAAAATTGTACAATTTAAAAGACATACCACGGTAGAAATTCTCTGCAAGATGTGAAGCCTCACACTTTGCTGCATGCTTGTATGTGTATAGAAACTCACCACCTTCACAATTTTGACCTATAGACTAAATTTAAGTATAGTGAGAATACATGCATGCATTTACCTTGAATTTCTGGTGTTGCGTTGATGTTTATTTATGTAGCTCTATTCAGAGATACATAGAGCCAAAAAGACCAAGCAGCAGTTAGGGTTAGGGTTAAAATACTGACTCATTGAAAAGTTATCTTGAAGAGGAAAGGGAACAACAGTAGAGTTTGACATTTAGAGGAAGAAATACAAAAAAAACCAAAACTCCCCCATCATAGATAGGCTAAGCAACAAACGTGATCTTGACCTTGAATGGAAGTTGGGTGAAGCCTTATTAGGTTATCACCGAGTGTAAATCCCATTTTCCATTAGTACCTATTCGGATCGGCTCATCATCTCTGTGGTTTTCTGTTAGGTCATAGTATCTGGTACCAAGTACTTTTTTAGTGCCTACTCTGCCAGGGATCCAAGCGATCCAAGGCATCAGACTGCATGCCATGATTGGCTGGTCAGTGGCATCACTTGATGAGTCATCAGTGCATCTCCTTCCCGAAAATCAAAATCACCATTTTTGAACGCAGCAATGAGGGAAATGGCAACAAAAAACAAGTCAGTGATCCCTGAGTCTGGCAATAAGCCACAGACCAAGAAGAAGGTATAATCGTTACCTCGCCGTCCACCTTTGTTGTGCCATTCATGCTGCATACTAATTACGTCATGAGACGGTAGGCCGCATTGCTGTAACGACCTCATGCGCATTAGGTGGCCCTCAACTGTAACAGAAAACAAGTCGAGGGGAGTTGTACGTCCTCCTGTCGCGTTGAACAAAGCTGAGTAGGTACCAATGGAAAAGGACTTAAGTTTAATTAATTTCTGACCAATGTTTTAGGAGGAAACACTGGTTACATTTTGCAACCTTGTGGATGGACAGACAACAGACGCATTGCCAGGGACTGAGCTCATAATGTCTATGGCTGGATGAGCTGAAAATGAATCACAAACAGTAGATACAGTGGAATTTCGGCTTTTTTGAACACTTAGTTTCACTTCACTATAAGAATTTCTTTGAATATTTTAACTTCTTTGTGTCAGAGGCTTTGCTAAAAGACAAACCATAGCCCAAATATGAACATGTGTAGCCCATAAAAAACAGCTGTTCCATATATTTTTGATACTGGCACCTAGTGACAGCAGACAACAACAAAGCTCTTAACAGCATCGACAGACAGTATAAAAGATTAATGTAGCTTTGAAATGAAGCCATTGTGGAAGTGCCATTCTTTTTAATCACCAGCTTTTGCAGCCACACGCGTGGTTGCAAAAAGACTTTGTCCCTATAGAAGTCAATGCAAAATCGACCCTTAGGTTTGACCTCTGGAAGCACTTTCCGTTTTTAGCCTCAGTTGTAGTAGTTAACACATTTGCCTAACACACCAAAGATCCACAGTTTAAGGCACAAGAAGTGCCACACAAGAGGCAAACACAGTTTCAAGGGGTCAAAAGGCAGTGTACTCCTAGCGCTACTTCCAAGGCTGGATAAAAAGGAGGGTTGCACCAAAGAAAATACAGTGAGCCCTTAGAAAATACAGGAGGGGAGATGAAAGTATCTACCTACATTACTAGTAAAATATACTGTTTATTTTATAAATGATAACTTTTACAAAAGAAGGAATATTCAGAGTATGCTGTCTAATGACTAATGATTGACAAGCTGTTAGCCAATGAGCATGCAATTTCAACTTCTGATCCGCCCCTCACTGGTCATATCACCGGCAAAACACCAAGATAGCCACAATGGAAGCTATCAAAAACTGGACCTCAGACCTCAATGGGTCATGTCACAGTAGCTACGTCCATCTTTTATCCTGTCTGTGGTACTTCCTTTGGACTACCAACACACTATGACATCAGGACCTTAACGTGGGGTGGGACTTTGGTGCCTAGCCCTAACCAAAGCACAGGTGAAACAGAAAGGAAACAGCGGCTGAATACAAACCTAAAAATAGTACCTAGTAAGGCCTAAATTCCTGTGACCTTGTCAAAGTCAGACTTAGTTATTCCACTGTTATAGGCTATCAGTGATGAATTCCTGCTTATGAAGTGGTGTCAGGTGTTTGGAAGGATTGACTAATATGATTTTTTCTGCCGCTGGTCAAATATGGTGGTCAAAAATATCTCCTCTCTCTGTGTAAGTGTATAGTACCAGGATTGTCTGGGTTATATGGAGGCTATCGGCACTGAGACCAACCTTGAAACAAAAATTTCAGTCATTAGTCATTAAATTGTTAATCTGAGCAACAGAAAATTGTCCAACAATTTAAAAGACATGCCAAGGTAGAAATTCTCTGTAAGCCTCATGTGAAGCCTCACAGTTCACTGCATGCTTTATGTGTATAGATCTTTTCTCTCTGGTTCGGTGATTGAATCCTTCAAAACCAAATTACAAACACATATAAGAACTCACAAACTAGTGAAAGCTATCTGAGCACTTGCATGTGGGATGCTATCTCATTCTGATTCAAGAGAACTGATAGCCTCGCAGCCTTCCCTTAGCATATACCTTGAATAGCCAAAACATCCCATACTGCACACATTTTGGATAAACTGTTGAAATATTTCATGAAACTTACCCATGGATTGCCGCGTCAGCTGTGTAGCTCCTTCGTCTGTCTCTGTGTCATCAGTGTGGTTTGAGCCTTGCAGAGCTCCACTTCAGCCCAGTTCACTTCCTGGCCTGCCTTTTTTAAAGCTGCTGTACAAAGTGTCATAACACCCTCCCTTAAACCACAAGATGCAGCACTCATTCAACACAGACAAGCAGACATACAAGGCCAGCATTAAAAAAAACAACCAGAGCGGGTATACTTACCAGCAGAAACTATTGAACCCTGCTCCTTTCCACGATTATGGTGTGACCATGATTAACTCTTCTTTGGACTTAAAGGTTTGAGTTGTTTGAATCTTTACAAACAGCTAACTACGTCCTTACACTAGTGTAGACATACTCGTGTATCAACTTTCATTGGTTGTATGACTGCTGCATGAACTACACAACTAACTTCCCCTTTACAGCGCAGATGGACCACTCCTTCCTCTGGTCACTAATTATGTCACAAACAAACACCAACCTGCAGCCTGCTGCTGTTCATATAGCTTTCAGTGTGCTAACTAAAAAATTCAATTTGGAGTTTTCAGGAGCCTAAAATCCACAGAGTGTTTATCATATATCATATCTTAGGATCATGTTAGGATCATGTTGAAGCTGTGTAATTATTCTTACCCTGCTATTATAAATCTGCTACACAGCCTCTGGACAACATGTAAAAAAGATGATTCATAGGCCAATGTGACATCATTCATGTGTGTGGCCTTTTGAAGTCAATTGATCATTACGCCGTGCTATTTTGTTTTTTTTTAGCAGCAAAAGTGACTATATTTGGACAACAGATTGGAGAGGAAACTCTAGCTAGCTTAGTTAGCACTTAGCATGTATAGGATCTATAGACTGTATATGTCCAGCACACTAATAAAGAAAACTACTAATCAGTGCTAAGCAACATCCATCCATCCATCCATCCATTCGCTTCAGCTTATGCTTTTCAGGGTCGTGGGGGCTAAGCAACTTATAAACAAATAAAATATCCTACTTTCGGTCATCACACATGAATCACAGACCTTTTGGACAGGTTGTTAGTATAAGATATCATGACCAGCTAAAGGGGCACTGACGAGAAAGAAGACATATTTTCCTTCTGACGTACACCTGCTACTTTCGTCCACTGCTGTCCTTACTCTGCTCTGAACAGCTGATTTCGAGAAGAGGTCACAGACACACTGCAGGAGGACACTCCCATTATTTTGTAAGCCTTTTCAGTCTTTAGATTCATTTGCTCAAACTGCTAAATGAGAACAACTATGACCAGCTGTGCTACTGATGTTCTCTGCAAACATGACTCTCACTACAGTATTATTATAGGCAAAGCAAGGCAGGCTTATTCATATAGCACATTACAAGTAAAATCTAAAATCAAAAAGATAAGAGTAAAAGAAGAAAACCTGCCAGAAATAATACCAGAAACAACAACAATAAACCAGTGCTTAAATACAATCATGAAAAAAGCTGTTTTGGCTTCTTTTATAAATAGGTAGTGTTGGAGATTATCTGGCCTCAGTGGGTTGTTGGTTCCATCTATGGGTAGCACAGCGGCTAAATGCCTTTTCACCCTGTTTAGTTTCAGGTCTGTGCACTGCTACAGTGGATGACCAGATCTTGCAGACTTTAGAGACATACTGGGCTTGTATCTACTCAACATCACAGATATTTCACCATTTCATACAAATAATTTATAGTCAGACGTTTATTGATTAATAAACAATCAAAAATACTTTAAATCCAAATCTATATTTCACTATATTTATATTTCAATCGTATGCAGGGAGCTGAGAATTGGAGTGATTTGCTCTCTCTTCCTGGTTCCTGTTAAAATTCTAATCACTGTAGACTGCACCACTATTTCCTCCTCTGGCACACAAACTGAAATCAGCTGGTTGTAGCACAAGTATAAATATAAAAGACAAGCAGAATATTAATTCCAAGGAATTCAATTACTGGGATTAGGTTCTTGTAGAGATTCAAATCCCTGAACCAAAGTCTTCGTATAGAACATATTATCCTTATGAAGTGAAACTTGAAAATTGAAAATTGAAGTTTGTGTGTGTGTTTTTTAAAGGATTGATTTTGTTCAGCTATATGTGAAACTATGCACTCATAAAGTAATACGTGTGTGCGATATATATAAGCTGGAACACTGGAAACAATTATTGAATGAGCAGTTCTATATATGAGTGTGCTTGTTTGGTACTGTGACGCATTGATTTTGTCAACAGTGATTAATGGGCCTGTCATTTGTTCCGTGTTTAGAGACATTAAAGTTGTCTTTATGTCACTTTACTAAGGCTAAGCCTGTTTGAAGCAGATGGTGTGACTTTATCACTTACAGCACAGTGACAAAGTAATTCATTTAAAAGCTTTCCTTTTTGATAAAGCATATTAAGCCTGAGTCAGCTACCCTTAGTTATGATGCACTGAGTGTCCACTCCCTCTGCTTGCAAACCACCGTGCCTTTAGTTATTAGTTATTAGTAAATCTTCTGCAGCCCAGCCAAACCTTTAATCAGCTGTAATCATCACATGAGCCTAAAATGAAATATTTCTGTTTTTGTGTTTTCATAAATTCATTTTGATCTTGTTCAGGTCGGTTCTCGTTAACAGCTTTATGTCTGTCTGCTGAGAGCCACAGTTTCATGCAAGTTACTTCCTTGGAAATTATGATGAAGGACAGGTTCAGGATTAAAAAGGGTGAGAAAATAACATCATCTTAAAACTTCAAATTAAATTGCATTATTTTATTTTATTTTTTACATTTTTCCTTATATATGATTACATGGCCCAACCCTGAGCCTAAACCCACACTTCTGAAATACCCAGAATCACCTGCCCACACACTCTTTCTAGTTCTGTGGCTGGTGGTGACCTCCAGTCATGGGTGTGGTTGTTGTGTTGGGATATGATCTGTGTGGTAATGTTTATCAGTGTAATGCTTTACTCTGTTCATAAATATTACACGAACCAGCAACAGCTGGCTGACCCCGTGCAGCTGTGCTATGACTCTTCTCTTTCCTTCCTCTCTGTGACACAGTTTTGGTGAATGTTTAAATGTTAGAGCTCCATGGCAACCAGCGGTGTATTTTAATGTAACTAAAACTTTGATCTGCTTACTCCAGGCAAACATATTTTTCATACATAAGTTTATTATTTTATTCTATTTATTTGTTTAAATTCAAACTGCAGTAACAATGATTGTATCATAAGTGTTGGCATGGACATTTCCCATTTCTCCTGTGATCTCTTTAACTATCTGTATAAAATGTAACTTAATATAAAGACAGGTAGCCTAGTTAATGTACCAGAAATTTCTATAATTACATAAACTGCCCTTACACATCGAAAGACCTGTCAGTGAGTCAAATCACTGCTTTGTGGGGCTTCAGAGCTCACAATGGAAAATTTACCCGCAAAATGTAGCTTTGTTTCATAGCTATTTAACAGGCCAGTCTATTCAGATTATTAAAAATGAATACTCTCTAACCATGTTTCCCAAAAGTCCCCACAAACAATTTTAAAATAATATGATGATTCTGCTGGACTTCTGGATATGATGACTGTTGCTTTAAATGTGCATTTGACAGGAAGGGCATATTTGGCTCGTCTTCTTTAGTGCACAGGGGGTAATCAGACTGAAAACAGAACAAGAGCTCCACCGCAGTTCATCTTCCTGTAGCATTTGCAGAGCCTGGTGCTGATTTGAAAATAATGGGGGGTGTTTTGGCAAAAGAAAATGAATATCTGCTCTAATACCAAGCTGCAGAAACCAAGCACACAACATGTACTATTTAAATAAACAGGTTGAAACTAAATATGTCCTTTTTTTAAAGGTGACCCGAGGAAAAACTATTTAGGCTAATCCCCTTCTGGCATTTTGCACATGGTTGTGCACACAAATGAAACAACAGTGAAGCTAAAAGGGAGATTTATGTTTGGATCTGTAAATCAGACAAGTGATCTGGTAGGTTAAAAACTTTCTCTTGCTGCATGGTTTAACAGAAAAGTATCCACGCCCATACAGTAGTGCAACCGCAGGTGCAGTTTCAAAAATGTTTGAGCAATTAAAAGATCCCAAACTAAGGGCATAGTGTATCCCAAATATCTATTCTTAAACATCTCAAAATCTCAGTAGTTTGACGACGTTTGTTCTTATGCCGATAACAGATTGGTTTCTGTTTTTTGCCTTTGTGGGACAATATCAAGCCTTAACTCTTTAGCTCCTCCACTTCAAAAACAGGGTCTCAGAGCAGATGCACTGCATGAATTTGCAACCACTTGAATGATCCTACCACTCAGCAATGATATCTGCCAGTATGAACCTTACAGGGTGAGTACCCACAAAACTCTCACTTTTATTTTGTTTCCCCTGTCACTGGGGGAAAGCTCAGACTGATGTGGTGGTGCCTTGATGGGAAAGTCAGATAGCGTGCCTACTTTTGCCTCTCTGGGAAATTCCAAATATGCAGACGTTATCTATTGTGGTGCTGTGTTGTTAGTTAGAGTCCCCCGTGTTAAACACAAAGGTAACTGTTAAACAGCTGTGAAAACATCTGTTCTTTGATATGAATCAATAGAACTGAATCAAAATTACTAACAGATAACACTTTTTATATTATGGTTGTTAGAATGAGAACAACAGAGGCACAGCCAATTACACATTAGTCTTGAAGTTCAACAGTTTATTAAATCGTTAAAAGACTTTTATTCAAATTAAAACAACAATTGTGCGTTCTAAATAATAATCTATTTTTTTATTACTTTCAGCATCTATTGGGTTTCATTGGTGGCCGTTGAACCTTGTCCAGCCTCCTTTCCACAATCTGCAAGTGGTGGGAAAAATGTTTTGGGGATTTTGACTTTGACATTCAAGTGTAATATTGTTAAGTGCTTGTGTAGTAAACTAGCACATACAATTTTTTTACCCTGCCAAGTTGATACTTAATTGAACTGAAAAAGCAGTAAAAAATGGTGATGGGGGATTGGTGGTGGTGGTAGATGTTTAAATGTTAAAAGTGAGCCATTGTAGTCCATCGGTAGGTGGTTGCTAGGCATGTATAATTCCAGTTTTGCAAATATAAAGGTGAGGTGTTATGAGATGTAACTGTCATGAAATTGAAATGATACAGTGCTTTTAAAGGGTGTTTGTTTAGATTCAAAACGCTAAAAATGTGTCACACCAATAAGCTGAACTCAGATCTGCTCAATATTAAAATAATTAGCATTTATAAGCTAATTACCTTTCACAGCAGTCCCAATTTTTTTAATGTGGCCGCTTGGTTAAATGCTTAACCCTTTCTACACTATCGGGGCTACCTGAGTGTCAAGTTTGGTCGCTTAGTATTCGATGATGTAGAAGTCACAGATCATCCAAAGGTGTAACCTTTGGCAGCCAAAGAAAGAAATAAAGAAAAAACAAAACACACAGGTTTTGTATATTATACTAAATAAACTGAAATTGCGGGCAATCATCAGTGATGTGTGTGATGTCCAAAGCCCTGAAGTATCACTTCAAAAAACTTTAAGTCTAAACTTATCGGTGACTTCAAGGCATTCTTTATGTGAGCAGCAAAGAGGAAGGGGCTCAATTGTTGCATTCGAGTTTCAAAGTTGGAGAATCAGAATCAGAAGAGAGACTGTAGAGCATAGGTGCCCAACCGATGGGCAGAGGACTGGACTTCCTTCATTCCGTACTGAGCTGCATACAAAGAATACATGTCGTTGAAAAAGTATTTTATTTTTCAAAAAATGCCACTTCTGCCCACACCTCACTTCTGCAGTTTTTCCCCATGCATCAGTAAGTCTGTAAGTGAACCCATGCAAAAATGACCCCAAAACAAATGTCACCGGAGAACTCCTTTAAAAAGAGAGAAAAAGCCAAAGATGAGACACCAGAAGGGTCTCAAAGAGCCAACAAAAAGAAAATTGCATTTAAAAGAACCAAACTTCAGTCAGGGGAACAACTGAGATAATCCATCCACAATACGAGGTTAGTCATTAATATACTGCAACTACACGGAAATGGAACAGCTGCGAGAGAATTCAACATTAATGAATCAATGTTACGGAAATGGAGGAAGCAAGAAGAATGAGTTGAGTAAAGTTTGATCTGATTTTGTTTCGCTTAATGCGCCTTATAATCCGGTGCGCCTTATGTTGCGAAAAATATGGTAACAGTCTCCACTGATCTGAACTGAAAATCAAAATGGAAATGTGACAGAAGTTGCTTAATTCTGAATCTGCAGTTTTGGGACAGTTCCCTCTGGAGCTTTTTCCCCCACCATGAATCTGAAGCCTGATCTGAAACAAGTGAGTCAAGTGACAATAACGTACAGTCCAATTTGAAATACAGCCCACTCTGTACAATACAAAAATATGTTGGAAAGTCAGTGTGAGCAGAGCTTTAATCCATGAGTTTTTTCATTCCTCACATTATCTCTTGGTATAGATGTGTAGTTTCCTTCATTTTGCATTACGTAATAGAATAATAGTTTTTACAGAAGACCGGAAAATGAATGATGATAAAGCCCTATTGAACTGCTTCAGCTGCAGGGTCCTGGTATTGCCAAGGCTTACACAATGAACACTTGTGAGAACACTTGAGCCATGTCTAAACTCACAGTTCCTTCAATTGTTCGACCATGTGTTTAATGGCTGCTCATAAAATTTTCAATCATTGTAAATAAGGGCAGTTTGCACCACCACTTCCTGTTGGGGGAGTTGTGGAGGCACTGCAGCTAGCATGGTGATGAAAAACAAAATGCAAATATATTGACACTTGTAAATACTCCTTAAAAACTCTGTGTGGGAGTTACCATGCAATGAGTAATTTGCATGTTGCAGTTTTTTTTTCTGAAGAAAGGACCAGAAGGGGAGACAGATTTAAGACAAACGTAGGTGTATGTGCAAACATGTGGCAGGTATGCAGAGAGGTGGGCGGTGTGTGGAGACAGTGCAGGTGGGAGGAAGGATGTGTACAGAAACTGTTTCTCATTGTTTAACAAATGATGGGAACACAGCTATTCTACAGACCGTCTTCTTTTGTTTTGTCTGCAGAAGGATGTGAAACATTTATTTTTATTGCTTTGTACGAAGTTTTATTCATGTTTGGAGGTTCTCAACCTCAAAATTCTGTAAATAACCATTCAAAATGTCAACAGTGTACAGTAGTACAGTAGTGAAGAAGCACACTCTTTACAGCAAAGAATGTGCTCACATCTTAGAATCTAGAACATTAGCATCTACATAGAGGGCATAGAAGTTAGTCACAGCATGGCCGATTATTATTTGTTAACCTAAATTCACTTTTCCCTGTCATCCAAAGTTACAGTATACAGGGTGTGTACAGTACAGGGTGTTTTTGTTTTGTCTTTCAATCATTTAGCCAGCTCATCTTTATATTTAACTGATCTAGTTAGCTCACTGCTAGTATGGCTCAGCCTCATAACCTCTTTTTTTCATGAAATCCCATTAAAGTATGTTCCTTGTACAAGTGTATACAAGTTTGACGTTAACGTGGTTATGGCGTTAATGTCATTTAATGAGATGATATA
>NW_005187417.1:2096778-2102927 GCF_000239375.1 Pundamilia nyererei
TATTCCAGATTAAATAAAGTTAAAAAAAATAAACTTTAACTTTAAATATTTTGCTCTACATAAAAATATATCCTGTCAAAATTATGCAAGTTAGAAATATGAACATGCTGCCAAACCCCCCAGAAAAAATAAATGAAAGCAAACACAAGGTTGGAGCCGCATGTAGACGGAGCTGAGCATTGCTTCAGGAGTGGAACTAATAAACTCTTCGGGCCATTCAGTGTCGTACTTTCCTTTGAGTGTATCATTACACTGCAGCTCCATCTGAATCTGCACAGGTGCAGTTCAGCAAAGTATGCTGATTTGGTTCAACATTACTTGGCAACAGGGAAAGTGAGGCAGGTTGCACTGGTGCATTTGTGACAGCTTCACTTGAAATGCCTTCACCGCATCATACATGTCATGTCCATGAACTGACAGATTTCCTTGCTGAGCTCAAAAACTCTATTGAGAACTTTTCCCCAACTCAGCCAACGGATCTCTGTATGATGAGGACTGTCGGCTAACTCTGAATCTATTTCCCACATAAAAGACTGAAATTGACGGTGATTTAAACTTATAGCTCAGATTAAATTTACGGTTTGCGTTACGGTGATTATTACATGCTCCATTTTTAGGACTTTACCACACAGCCTTTCCTGGTGTATGATGCAGTGATATGCTATTAACTCACAGGTACAGTTCTTCTCCCGCATCTTTACTCGCATCCTGCTGACTAGTCCGCTTTTTTCACCGCACAACACCGGCGCTCCATCTGTTGTCAGTCCAACAAGTTTGTCCCAGGGCAGTTTCATGTCGGTTACACTTTGACATACGTTTTAAAAAATGTCTTTTCCTGTCGTTGTCCCGTGCATCGATTTAATGTTCAGTATTTCCACTTCATGGATGAAGATGGCCAGCTGTGCAATGTCCATCATGTCTATACGTTCATCCGCAGCAAGAGCGTATGCAATAAAGTGTTTGCTTCTTTCACACAACTGTGTTCTTAAATCAGTGGCCATCTCACAAACCCGATCAGCAATCGCATTTCTGCTCAGGCTCACATTTTCCAAAATCTGCGTTTTGTCTGGACACAAGACGTCACACAGCTTCATCATGCAGCTCTTCAGAGTGGTACCGGGCTGATTTGGCTCCTCTGCTACAATAAAACTTTCACAACAGCTTCACTTTGTGATTTTGCTCTGGTGAAAAACATCTGCTGAAATGTCACATTCTTCTTTAGCTCTTCTACTTTCTGTAGTTTCTGCTCTGCATTTAGTTTTTTCAGCTTATCCTGATGTTTTGTCTCGTAGTGTCGTCTTAAATTAAATTCCTTAATTACAGCCACATACGCTCCACTAATAAGACACACGGGTTTACCAGCATTGTCTGTAAACATATATTCAGTCACCCATTGGCGCTGAAAGGCTCTGCTTTCAGAATCAACTTTTCTCTCCACCATTGTGAGCAGCTAGCTTAACAGAAGTTTGACTTGATTGACGCGGGAATGTTCCCAGTTAGCCCAGCGTTCAGCAAGGAGGCTGCAGCGCCTCATTATGGGATCTGTAGTTTGTATATTATTAGCGCCTCATATCGCTGGGCCATGCATAACAATAATAATAGATCTATATAAACTGATCTCGGGGCCGGATATAAATGTACGCCCGGGGGCCTTGACTTTACACCAATGGTCTAAGGAAATCAGTGAAGATCTAAGAATACGAATTTTAAGCTCAAGCCTGAATTAAACTAGAAACTGCTGGAACACTAGAGTCACTGTCCACAGTGAAGTGACTTTTAAATCTCCATGGGCTGAGAGATAGAAGAAAGAAAGAAGACCCTTCTCCAAAAATCAACCCCTTCAAGCTCGACTGAAATTTGCTGCTGCCCACATGGGTAAGCCAAATACTTTCTGTAGAACTTTTATGGTCAGAGGAGACCGAAGAACATTGTAGCAACTGCCAAGCATGGTGAAGGAGGAGGACTGTCTCAAAGTCCTTCAACTTTGCCTCACATCAGCAGCTAGATGGTTGAAACTTGGACACAGTTGGTTGTTCCAACAGGATAATGACCCCAAACACACATCAAAACTGGTTTTGGGTAAAACAGGCTAACATTAAGCTTCTGGGTAGGCTTTTCCAATCCCCCCACCTGAATCCTATTAAACATTTTTGGACTATGCCTAAAAACAATGCCCATGGCAGGAAACTATTTACGAACTTCACCAATTCTGCCCAGAGGAACGGTCAAATATCCTCCCAGAATTATTCATAGAAGCATGTTGATGACTACCAAAAAAATACAACTTGTATGTACATTTAACCAAATATTAGTGGCGATGTATCCATCTATTTAAAAGTGTTGGTATACCTTTTTACTGTGCATGGTTTAAAGAAAATCCGAAATAAATACAAACTAGAAAAATAACAATTCAA
The DNA here is from genome assembly GCF_000239375.1 of Pundamilia nyererei. Classification (NCBI taxonomy): domain Eukaryota; kingdom Metazoa; phylum Chordata; class Actinopteri; order Cichliformes; family Cichlidae; genus Pundamilia; species Pundamilia nyererei. The sequence continues at coordinate 2,099,193 of NW_005187417.1, forward strand.
AGAAATGATTGAAACCCCCAATTTCATGCCATTATTGAAGTGTGCACATTTGTTGTTGCACTAAAAGTGAAAATTAGTGAAAATTAGTGAAAATTAACTAAAATTAACTAATCACATGCAACAGTTGCAACTTGGAGAATTTGACAGTCACAATGGAAAAAATAACACCATCAATTTTCAAACAGCTTTAAGTAATGACGTATATTTTAGTTTCATATTTGGTTTTCAAATATTTTAAGTTATATTTAGTGCTGACTTGGATGTCTTAAGGTGGTTTTAGTGGGTGGGGGGAGACTGGTTCACATATATACGTATTTGTGGTTGTATATCTCTTTCCATATTTACAAAAGGTTGTATGACACCCAAAATAGCCACAGACTGAAAGCTTCCTGTGTTTGCAGAACTTATGCAAAAGTGAGTGCTGTCGCACTTTATGACCACCGAGATCTTTATCTTTCTGTCCATCTGTCCTCTGTTTTTAGAAAATGTGCAGTGCATTCAAATGCATCTCGCAGAAATATTTAACATTAGATATAAAACAATACTACAGTTAGGTATAAAATGTTTACAGTGATCCTAAATTTGAGGGTAAGGATCTTTTTAACATTTGGTAATTCAGAGCCTGAAACTAGTTCAGATAGGATCAGCAGCCACAGCTGGTAACAGCAGGTGGTTTTTATTTCACTCCGTCTTTCTAAAGATTCTTAAATTGCTGCATCACAGTGCAATGCTAACTTCTGGATTTGCCTAATAAAAACATGCTGTCTAGATGTGTGACTAGACAATTAAACATTACTTCTCTTGTGGCAACACTCGGTTACATTATTTGTATTTTATTAATGTAAAACACAGGTGAATTGTTCTTTCTGAGATGTTATGATGCCACCCACCACTCACCTCTCCCTCTGGAACCGGAAGGTGTTTAAAATCAGACAGATGTGGTTCTGCAGCACTTTGATATAGAAAATGACGGGTTGCATGTAGGCTGTATCAAAGTATACTGACATTTAATCACTTAACCAGAGCGATGTTTACCCCACGCTCGGCACAAGTATGTAGCCTTAAGCAAAGAGTAAAGAGCGACACATTTCAGCAACACTGTAAATATGTGGGGATCGTTGAAGAATGACATTAAGAGTTTCAAATAACACGCGTACATGCGGTATTTGTACAGACAACATTTAACGTTGGCTGTCACACTGGGCTGAATCCTGACCCTTTTTCCCCTGAGTGTTTTCTTAATTTGAGAGTAGCCAATTTGCCTTTTTTTCTCCTATTTAACTGATTACTGTATTAGTTATCAAGGGCATCCTTAATTAAGATCACATGAAGCATGTCATGGATAATGATGTACCTGGGGCATATAGAAGTGTAATATTGCACTAAAATCATCAAAGAACTCCAAAGCACTATTTTAAAATACAATTTATAATGCCTTTATTCTCACGGCACAGTTGTGTTTAACCTAGAAAGTTCTAATCAGGGAGTTAAGAGGTTACATGAACACTGGATCTCTTCATGGTGAAGTTAACACCATTGCTGCTTACATAGGAATTAAGAAGGCAATAATCAGCAAGTCTGATCACGTCTATAAAAAATAATAGTTTTGGTCATTCATAGGTCTGGAGCATTAATTAATGTGTGTTAACACAATGCCAGAATCTACACAGGAGTGGAAATTCCAGCAAATTCACCCCAAGGTCCGACCATGCAATCCTCAGTGAAACTAAAAAAAAACAATCAAAGGGTACATGTCTGATTCTACAGAACTCATTTAGCATGTAAAACGTTAAAGTTCATGACAGTACAGTTTGAAAAAGCCTGAACTAAGCATGTCTTGATTGAAAGGGGTGGCAGGAAAAGGCCTCTCTCTAAAAAGAACATTGCAGCACAATATAAGTTTTCAAAGTTGCATCTGAAAAAACTTCAAAGACCTGTAGAAATGTGTTCTTTGGAAAGACAACGTGGAGATGTTTGTGTCATAACCAGTGCAGGGGCTAATTTGCTTAGAACACTAAAACAAGACTTTGACACATGCACAGTGCTCAGTTTAACAAGGTTTACTGTTGCACAGACTAGAATGTAGAAAAATAATATCACAGTGCAAAGGTTAACAGGTGGAAATAGGTCAACGGTCAGTGTAAGGATTTGGCAGTCTTTTCCCATCCAAGGTGGCTGAGAGCGTTAGACAGCTAAGCACTGCAGATCTCCTCAGGAAAGCTGCTCGTTTTAGTATTGCCCTTTAGAGAGTGGTAAGTGGGACTCTTGCGTTTGTCATAATGTGGCATAGTAGGGTGGACCTTGACGACTGTTCCCCTCTTTATTTACAGGATAGTGCCATACTGCTGCTGTCTTATGCTGTTTTGTTGTGTCTTATTGTGGCCTGTTGTCATCTTTCAAACGTTTATGGACTGGCCTTTACTGACTCCTGGTTTTATGGTCTTTTACTCGGAATTGTTTTATATATTTTAATCTTGCTTTTATAAAGAACTGTAACTTACGGTGTATTTGTTTTATGTATATCTCTTTTACTAATTTGTTTAACGTTTTATGCTTTGTTGTTTTGTTGCTTTAGTGGAGGTGCGGCCGCTTGTTGTGGGGCTAGGCACGTGAGGTGGAATCCCCTCCCCGATGCATGAGAGTGTACACGCCGGGCATAGGAAGATTGCACCCTTGGGCTCTCCTCTCTGTAGGTCGCCTCCTCAAGTGGCCGGTCTCCACCGTTTTGTTTAGTTATTTTAGCGAGCTGTTATTGTTCTAGTGTAGCACCATGGCAGCGAGCCTTGTTGTTTTAATCATTGCTTGTTAATAAAGTGTTTTAATTAGCTGTCTTGCAGTCTCAGCCCTGCTACCTTAAGAACTTTTCTGATTTTACAGTTCTATGCTTTCAGTAGTAGTTCTTAATAAATTTTGATTTGTAAAACGGATCTTCCTCACCTCTGCTGTTAATAACGAGCTTGTGGGCTTTGGTAGCTAGTGTAACATCTACATTGGCTATAAAAATCTCTCCTGGGGTGTACCTCTCCCCCAGGTGGCGTTGTCAACATCCCTTAGTCACCGTCCCTGGTTATCCCTCATTCACGCCACCACACTAACTACATTGATACTCTTGAGATGCAGTCTGGAGGAACCAGGGATCGAACCACTAACCTTCTGATCAGTAGGTGACCTGCTCTACCTCCTGAGCTACAGCCACTCACTGGCAAAAATGAGTAAACCATCGCTAGGTTTTAGATAAAGTGCACACTCACAAACCTGTCAAACCTGCATTTGAAACGTTGGCTACCATAGCAGTATAGTGTTGCAACACGGCATTTGTGTCTTCTAACTAAAATAGGAACATAAATAATGCCATTATTGCCAGACCTGGCCCACATCTGGTTGACATACACTCTGCCATGACACCAGTCAGTCAGAAGTGCCAGCATGATGCGGGATCCAGGGAAGACCTGTTTTCTATGGGCCTGGGCCGCATACACCAGCCAGCAGTCTAACTGCCAAATACCACAAATTCTGTACATCAATAAATCATGTTCAATTCCTTCTAATGATCTCTCCTTATTGAAGTGCACAGTGCCACATTTGGAGAAAACTAAACACATTAGCTGTCAGCACGGTGGTGGATGAATGATAATTCAGGCTTGTTTCAGAACCATAGGATGTGGAGACCTTACAGTCATTGAGTCAACCATGATCTCTGTATGCCAACGTATTCTAGAGTCAAATGTGAGGATG
>NW_005187417.1:2103735-2113504 GCF_000239375.1 Pundamilia nyererei
GATGTGATGGTAGTCACCCATCACTGTCAAACACGTTGCAGCATAACAATAGTGACCCAGTAACTGCAAAGCTCCTCATCTTCTGGCTGCATTTTCATATTTCACCAGTGTGCTGTAAAACCTGAATCCTTCCACGTGTGGCTCTAAACTATATGAAATATGTAATGAAAATGTCAGATTGGTTCTTTATTTTTACACTTTTTCAGCTCATGTTCCAAAGTGCCTCACAGGTGAAATGAGATAAGAAGCAAAAGTCAAGCACAGCGTCTAATAATAACAAACATGCCGATGTAGTAAAGATGTAGTAACCCACATATAAAGATATCAGTGAGTCAGAGCAGTGGTAGGATGTTTGTGTGTATGTTTTTAATGTGTGAGAGTGTTAAGGGGATGTTTCCCCTGTAGTGACAGTAACATGCATCCTTCCCACGTGTCACATCACTGCTCCTCCTCCTCCCACGCTTCTCGCAGAGAGGAACACACAGCTCTATTATTATCCCTGACAGGAAGCATGCTGAACCACACCAGCGAACTGAGCCGACTCTCACTCAGTCTTTTAGTCTCTCTGTCTGTGACTCATCGCTTCCTTTCTGTTGTTTGGCTGATACTTTCTTCTTTCAGCTCAGCTCTCTCTCTGCGTCTTTCTGCTGCTTTCGACCTCAGTAACTTTCAGTTGTCTTGAATGATTCTGCCCCCCGCTTTGTCACGGTATCGTGCATCCTGTCTTTTGCTTGCTTTGCAGCTTTTCGGGCTATGGTACCTGACATTAAAAAAACATTTCTCCTGAATTCCTCCTACATCTTGTGGCCATGCAGATAATTATGGTTTCTGTTTGTTAAGCTCTAAACATAGCTGTGTCTGATTCTGCATTCATGCGGTGTCACAAAAATCCAAACGCCATCTCAATTTGAAAAAACTAGAAAAGTTGAAGAATACAGTGAACAAATACAATAATTATTTCAGGTTATTTAGGTTTGTTTACATATTAATAAATTTACAGTCTATTTGATCTCCAGCAAACCAGACGTGCTCACGTGAAACACAGATTACAATCAGCCCATCAATCAATTATAGACAATCCTGATCTCAACTTGTTGTTTGTACAAACCATATCTGTCCACAAAATCTATTTCTTCTAATCCAACCTCTCCACTACCATGTCAGGGACAAGATCGTAGACCTACACAAGGGTGGAATGGACTACAAGACCATCAGCAAAGGTTTGGTGAAAAGGTGACAACTGTTGGCGAGACCACTTGGAAATGGAAGAAATAGGAAATGACCATCGGGTTGGAGTTCAATGAAAAAGTTTGCCTCATTAGGTGAGGATGACAACGAGAAAGGTGATGGATCATCCCAACACAACAAGCAAGGAGCGTCTTAATGATCTGAAGGCAGGAAGAATGATCCACAGTCACCAATGACTCCCTAAGGTCCCTCTCCTGAAGGAGGCACATGTACAGGCCCGTCTTAAGTTTGCCAGTGAACATCTAAATCAGCGGTCCCCAACCCCCGGGCCTCGGACTGGTACCGGTCCGTGAGTCGTTTGGTACCGGGCCGCGAGAGTTGAGGCTCAGGTGTGAAATGTATAGTTTTCAGGGTCTTTATCGGTTTTCAGCGTTATTTTGTTATCGTTTTTATCGTTTACTCGGTTTTCCTTGGTCTTTTCACGTGTGTTATGAATAAATTTTCTTTTTTTCGGTACCGGTACTAGTTTTATTTTGTTGTATTTATCCGCGACACCTTAAAGGCCGGTCCATGAAAATATTGTCGGGCATAAACCGGTCCGTGGCGCAAAAAAGATTGGGGACCGCTGATCTAAATGATTCAGAGAAGGCTTGGGAGAAAGTACTGAGGTCAGATGAAGCCATAATCCAGCTCTTATCAACTGCCGTGTTTGAAGGAAGAGAAATGCTGAGTTGAGTCAAAGAACACTATAATCCTAGTCAAGCACAAAGGTGGAAAAATTATGTTTTGGGCTATTTTTCTGCTAACATGCCATGTTGGGAAGCCAATGGAGGACATGTATCATAAAATCTTTGATGAGAACCTCCTTTTCTCAGCCAAAACACTGAAGATGGGTTGCGCATGGGGTATCAAGCGTGGCAGTGACCCAAAACAGACCATTAAAGCAACAAAGGAGGGACTAAAGAAGAAGTACATTATGGTCATGGAGTCGCCTCGCCAGTCTCCAGACATCAGTCCATCAGAAAATTTGTGCTGAAACTTTGAATTCCTAAGCAGCAGCCAAGAAACCTAAAGGATTTAGAGTGTTTCTTTAAAAAGGATGCGGCTAAAATCACTCCTGAGGCATAAGGAACAAACCCAGTGACCAACTACAACAAACATCATACTGCTGTGCTTGCTAGCAAGTGTTTCTCTACCAAGTATTAAGTCATGTTTTACTTGGGGATCAAATACTTACTCAATACTTACTTGAAAATAACTTTAAATCAATGACATGAAAATTAATTTATAACTTTTTATAATTTGATTTTTCTTTTTCTGGATCTTTGGTTGATATTTTGTCTCTCCCAATTAAAATGAAACTGCCATAAAGCTAGAGACTGTTTATTTCTTTTTAAGTGAGCAAACTTACAGATTCAACAGGGGATCAGATAATTATTTCTCACACTTTACATACACTGTAGGGCTAAGCTGGGAAATTTGCACCACAAATGCAAGAACAACAACAGTCTGTGTTTCGGTATCCCCACCTCTGCACTTGTGGGTTTTCTCTTACTATAGATGTACATTTTGGGTGTGTGCAGGTGATATGTTCCACAGTAGACACATGCATTTGCCCCTCCCTAACCCCCCTAAATACACAAATTCACACTTGTAACCACACTTACAACCAAATTAGATGTTTTTGCTACTTTGATGTCCAACCTTACCGAAATGTTGACTTCCATTCATGTATTTAGGCCAGCTCAGAAACATATTTGAGAAGCACTTTACTCTTAAGAGTCATTTGAACATTTAATACATGTATTTGTGAGGAACGAGCCATATTTCTCTTTGTTTATGAATGAAAACAAACTGACGTGAGGAGGTGACACATGCACAGTTAAGCCGAATACTTCGACGCAGAGTACTCAGTGACTGGTGAAACTGCAATAAGACAAACACAGTTATTAAAAAAGACAATAGCTGAGAGGCTCACTGAGTTATATTCTAGTACATGTTTAACTGCTACCTGGTGTCTAATTTCCCTGCCACTCCAGGAAGTTACTAAGATGATGGTGGTCAGGATGTCTGCGCACTACTTTGTCTTCACACTCTTTTCATTGTGCACATTTTTGTTTAGTCTTTGCAGTTTTTTGTCGTCTCTGCATTGTTGTTTTTCAAAGTTTTTGCATTGTCTTTTTGGGGTCTTTCTTCCCCTTTCGCACTTGATTGCACTCCTTCTGTTTGTATTCTGAATGTCAGTAGTCACTCAACCCACCTATTACATGTTTGAACAACTTACTGACTGCAAGTAGGAGATGCTGCCCTCTAGAGGTTAATGGACGACAAGACTGAAAGAATACAAATGTACAGTACATTTCCTGGGCATATTTTCCAGGATACAGCAGCATCATCTAGTGGATTAATTTAGTCACTGCAACAAGGTGTTCACAACTTGAACTTTGAGAATCCTTTTCTGGTGCCCTTTTCAAGATAAGAGTATTATATACTCTTACCTTGGATTAGCAAAATAAAAATAAACCACTCAAATAATTTAGAAAAACTGATGACACATTCACTACATCTATGAACCTCTTCTCATAGTAAAAATAAAATGTGCATGAATTTTTTTTTCATGCAAACAAACACTGCAGCTAAATGCTCCACGTTTCTGTTCTTTTTGAGTCTCTGTTCCTGCTTTTGTCACCCACATTTATTTTTTCCTTTCTGATTTTTTTTACCAGCTTTTCTAAAACTTTCAGGAAATGGAACAAAGGCCAACAAGAAAGCCATCCGTGATTAAAATAGTAGCTTTGTGGAGGCAGTATAAGATCGAATAAAATGGGTAAACCTAATAAAACCCCCTAAGAAAAGACACTGTTTCCTCTAATAAAACTTTTACACACTGAGTTATTCTGTAAACACCATCAGAGCAAGACCAAATGAAAAGTCTCTGTCTGGTCTTCTGGGGGGCTAATCCCTGGAAAGCTTGCACTCAGCATTGTGTCAAGCACTGAATCATGTAAATGTCACGTGTAAAGTGAGGGAAACAACAGATTAATGAACTAATGCTGATCTCAAACAGGAGAACATATAATTTGCTTTAATCTCTATAAAATGTGAGATCTAATCTGAATCCTAAAACCAGGATACCACACACAGGCTACTTGTAACTTTATCTATGTTGCATCCACCCAAACCCTCCTTCTCACAAGCCCACAACCAACCTGATATTAAAGGGCATATATTTAGCTCTCTCTCTCTCTGTGTAATACCCTCATGTCAACACATACAAGCAGTACTGCAGGACCTTTGCTTCCTCAACAGGACTAAATGAGTTATCAGTAACCTAAAAAATATCATGTGCAATGGCAATTATAAATGTTCGCAATTGCATTCATGACGGTGATTACGACCAGACACAATCATACAGACGTTTGTCTGGTTAGCTTCCTGAGTCAGATCAATAGAGAGGTACACTACCAGTCTACTGCAGGACAGTGACTGTGCACCCATGCAGATGCAGAGAGCACATGCGAGCTCCACACAGAAACAAGCTTGCTGATTGGTGTATTTGAATTCAGGCAGTGTTGCTAACCACTACAACTATGGACAACTCAGCCCAAAAATATAATCAGAAGACGCGATGTTATGTGCACCCTCACCCTGCTGTTGTCTCGGATTTTATCCCCACTGCTAATTGGCTGGTGTTATCCATCTGTTGTTTTTGCAGTTTTTCTTATTATTATAAGTTGGATTGGGAATAACGGTTCTGTTCCTGGTTTTGTTTCTAATAGTTCAGATTTCTGGTATTAGTTCAGGGAACACCCAAATTATGAGAGGCACTTGCAGAGGTTAGCTTCACCTGTAAACCCCTGCCTTTTCCCCTTACATCTGTGGCACGAAAACAAGTGATTTACTGGAAAACTAGTATAATTACTGTGCAGGCTAATTTTAAATTGGTGGATGCCACTTTAGCTCTTTTAATATGCAACCTCTGGAAAATGTTAAGCGAATAAAGGTGAAGTTATTTTCCAAAGTTTTCCTTTCTCACACATACACACACTTTCAGACACACACACACACACACACACACACCAGGAGACTATACGAACCTCCTGGAAATATTCTAGTTTAGGCAAGCATGCAGGAGGCAGTTACAGCGGCGGGTTGGCTTGCGACCATTTTTCCTATGGTTTCTACTGTTTTGTATAATCTTCCACTTGCACTCCATATGTAGGACATATAGAATCTTTTTACCCTCTCACGAGGGTAGAATTGACTTCCTTGACATTCATAATCATGTAATTACTTGTGATTTCATAAAAACAGCAAAGCTGTAACATTAAGTGACATTTTTAAACATATGTTTATATAGTGGAGTATTTTTGGGAGCCACCCACTCACTACAGAGGTGAGGATTTCAAACATGGAGGTCATTCCAGTAAGTAGAAGACAAGACATCATCTGTGCAGCAAGAGTACAACTCATGGAAAACAAGGTGAAAATAGACAGACTATGGCTGATTCTTAATGACAAACACATTCTCCATTACTCCAAAGTTATTATTATTATTTTGGCAGAAAGAAACACTGACCTGACTGTGACACATCAGTGAGTCAGGAAATCACACACTTGTGAGGCTGCTGTGAGGCTTATTACTCTGGTAGTTAGCAGATTGCATGGAGAAATAAATGGCACCAAACAGTGAAAAACTGTTATTATGAAGGGAGAAATTTTCTCTTCTGTGGGGATTTTGTAGAACCAACATGTTTGAGAAAAAACTGAAATAAAATGTTTAAAAATATGTGTCGGGTTTTTTTTGTTTGTTTTTTACTAAGGTGATATGACACAGAAAAGTCCTTTCAACCAGTTTCTGAACCGTTTATCCGCTTAGGGTCACTGGGGTTTGAATCCCAGGCCGTCATAGGGTGAGAGGTGGGGCGCACTAGGACCAGCCCACAGAGGTAGCAGAAGGAGACAGGTGACCATTTTAGAATCAAGTTAACCTAACATGCATGTGTTCAGATTGGAGAACATGCAACTCCACTAAGATGGAACAAATTGCTTTCTGAATTAGGAAAAGTCATTAGGATTCTTATCTTTGGGGACTATAGCTATGGTAATTTTCATGCAGAGTGTCAGTGTAACAGTGCCACATGACTTGGGAGCACCACTCCTATCCTCCTACCACAGTTTTCTGCTGTCCCTTCTCTCTCTGCTTTCCAAATAACACATTTCAAAACCATAAATCCATACAATCACCCTCAACCTGTGAGTTTAACGTGAGGTTATTGTAGGTCAGTACGTCTAGAGGGTAGCTTCGGACTACACATGGGTGCCCATGTAAGGCTACTTCCTCCCCCAGAAAAGGGCCTCTTGGCTCAGGTTTGCTGGCTGGGAGTGCCAGGCTCCTCTTCCTGGTAGTCTGTAATTACTGTAGGTTGATCCAATAAGGGCTAGAGTTTCAAGAAGGAACTTCCTTCGAGCATGTTTTAATTTAGAGCTAAAACACATATGTCTAAACGTGTAATCACATGTTCACACATGTAGCAGAAGACCACGTTTAAACAGAATGTGTGCTTACATTTGCCTGTGCACAGGCTCCATGCAGGTCAGGCAAAGAACTTTGTAGGATGTTTCTTTTTCGAGCCCTGCAGACCTTTTTCTCAGCAGAATTTTAAAAAAATAATAGCTCTTTTCCACTATTTTGTAAAGGACCAATGAAATGATCACTTTCCAGTGGTGAAATTCTACTTCAGGTTGGGGAAGATGGTGCAGTAGAGGTTTGGATAAATATCAAACTAAACATCCACATATGATGAAAATAGATTACAAAAAATATCACATCATCACTCTGTCACATATAGGTGGAAATGTGCTGACTGGCCATCAGAGAAAAAGGTTCAGCATTGTGTGAAAGGTCTGTGGTCAATGACAAAGCATGCAAGTCTACTTCTCAAGCTGTTCTGCATCTCACCGATCCATTTACAGCAGCTCTGAAAACGCATAAACCAAACCATGGGACAGTACAGAGACCAGCAGGGTTATAGCTGAGTCATTGGCCAACTGTATCGGTGGTTTTACTGTAATTTCCCAGAACATACAAAGTTTCATTTAGCTTGAAATCGACAGGAAATGTGACAAATAAGAGAAGAGCCGAGGATATGGCAACAGTTATGATAGTTGAAATTGTTGGATTTTATTTTTGAAAACTGGGCACACAATAATCATTTCATCTTTTTAAACTCTGGCATTATTATCTTGCACTTGCAGGTGTGCTTTTTAAGAACCATCCCAGATTTCCACAGGTTGGAAAAATGAGAAAAGTTTATGCATTGGTTTCAAGTCTATATCCAGTAATTGACAGCTTTTTGGCATTGGGACCAGCCTTTTTTGGGTGTAGGTGTGAAGAATGGGTTCTAGATTGGGCATGGGCACTAAGAAGTGGAAGGTTGGGTAAAAGCTATAGAAAAGAGACAGTGGTTCCAAAACTGTGCCAAAATCAGTAAGAAAGAGTCATTATAAAAGTATTTCAGACAGAACCTAGAGATAAATGTAGTATATTTACATTCCAACATTTCTACCATTTCTTTCTTGATCTGCGCCAAACATATCTATAATTATTTTTTGATTTATGTCCCGTACACCCTGTCTACAGAGACCTCGTCTTTGCCTGTGCGTTCACTGGAAAATTGCAAAGTTACTCTGTTTTTGAACAAGAAAGGTTGTTTTATAAGGACCATCAGTGGCAAGGGTTACCTGCAAATCCTTCGGCTAATTTCTGGTGTCTGTGCATCCAGACCAAATGATCAAGTTGTGATATTTAGCCCACCAAACAGCTTTGTCAGAGTAGTCACCAGCAAGTCCTATGAGTCAGTTTTGGGGTTGTTGGAGAGTAGATGAATTACTTTGCCACCAATACCATTGCATGTCTTCTTAGAAGTTACTGAATGATTTCCTGTGTTCGCACTGGTTTGCGTCCTGGTGAGCCATGCATACTTTCACAAACCTAAAAGCTGTTTGGAAGAACAGGATGTTCGCTGGACCAGCCTCAGGAGTGAAACAGGACTGAAAACATGAGGTTTATGTGAGGTCACCTTCAGGTCCTACGGCTCCCTCACTTCCTGCATTATTTAAAAAAATGATGCAGATGCATACAAGTGTACGGCGGCCCCTATGTGGTCACAGCACAAATTCTTGAGGGCACGCTGAGTAGGATGCACTATAGGCTTTTTGTGTGTGGATGATTATGGCCGCTGTATTTCCTCTGAAAAATGGTTTTACAGCACAAAAAGGACAAACCTCAATCTAACCATACTATGATATAGACGCCTGCTGTGACCATAAAACATATTTTTATACAGATGTAATTTATGATTGTGATTAAATATGGCTCTACTATGCTTGTCAAGCAGCTGTGGGAGGGGTCAGGACACAAAGATGACTATGTTATATAATGTCATGTAATGTGACAAGACTCTAGAAAAAATACATTTCCCTGAACATTTAATAAATCATTTCTGTGAAATCTGGTTAGTAGCTCATGTGTTTAAAGAAGTGAGCCAAAAGCTCAGGCACAGGGACTACCTGTGCATACTATGGAGTGTATACAGTTTATTAAAGGTAATTACCTTAATCTGGAAGGGAACATGTTTAGATAACATTCTGAAATCCATCAAGCTGCATCTACAGAGTGTATGGGTGCATCGCTCAGACACACCACAACCATGTTGAGCAATTCAGTTCAGTGACTCATGTAAGCAAGATGAGAGGTGGAAGACATGGTTATGAAGAAAGAAACTGTAGTATTAGTTTTTGCTCTTAGTTGGCCATTTAATATGGAAATCTTTAACAACTGAGTTCGTTAAATAAAAGAAGCTGCTGTTTTTGGCATATTTTTAATAAGGACGAAGCTCCAGGGCTGAAAAGGGAAGCATAGTATTAGAAAAGTTGTTTAGATATCTATATCCATATGCATCCATCTATGAATGGATCTCCTATTGAATCTCCTGTTCCACCACATCCCACATGTGTTCTTTGCATTGACATGGCAGGTGAGTTTGAAGTCGTATGCAGACAGAATTAATAACAGACAAGCAGACAAATTATGATGTTTTCAGGCTAAGAAATCATGCATTTCCCCCACAACTCTCACAGCCGCAGGTGCCCAGGGACCCAGCAATCACAAAAAATGTTTGACTGGCTGATTTTGGTGTGACACGGTCTTCCTCTCGTCTAAAAACAGTTGCTGGAAGGTTTATTGTTTAGTCTGCCTGTTTTGGTTCAAACTTTGAAGATTGATGTTACCTCAAAACACAAGAATTCCCTTAAACCTCAAGCTTATTTAGGAAATTTAAAAAAAAGAAAATGACAATATTTCACTTTGCATTATATGTTTTACAAATTCATAAGTGTCAAACCGGCGTCCATTATTGCAGTTTAAATAGATTCATAGCACAGTCAACAGAGACTTCAGTGTGAGCTTTTATAATAATTCCAGGAACAAAAGATGACACAAAACCTCAGAAAATGACAGTCATGCTGGCTGGCTCCTGCTTTGTGAGATATAAAGAACGCACACACACACACACACACA
>NW_005187417.1:2113773-2117128 GCF_000239375.1 Pundamilia nyererei
CAGAATCTTTTTTGTGTTGCTGCCATAACTTGCAACAGCTGGGACAGTGATGCTGGTTAAAATATCTCCACAGACTCACGCACAGCATGTATGATGAGACTCAGAGAGTCAAGAGCTTTATATTAAACTCTTAAATGTAAAATATTTACACGCAATTTCACTTTAAATGCAGCAGCAATCCAACTGTGACCGTCTGTTTAACGTTAGGAAGAGCATCACGAACCTTGTGAACTGTTCCCACTAAAAAACACCCACACACATACAAAAAAGCCCCAAAAACAACGGAGTCACAACAAGGGCAGTAACTTTAGTTCCATGTGACTTTCCGTCACACAAGGTATGACTTGCACAAGCATCACTAAACTTCCCAGGCCTGCTTTTTTTCTGGATCTGTGGTGATGAGAATGTGACCAGTATGACACAGTTAGGTAAGATTACAGTCAGTGAACTGTGGCAGATAGTTTGGGAGTGAAGGTGCTCAAGCACAAAAAGAAAAAAACTGTCTTCTGTGTTACTGTCTATTCAGCAACACCAGTAACTGTGTTGGACTTGATTTTCTCAGTTGATGTTGGATAAAAACCTGTTTCCAGTTAGTAAGTAAGTAAGTACATTGCTGGATAACATTCATTTAACAGTAAGGAAGCTAAATTTGAACTTTTTGGGGGTCTCTTAAGGCAAACTGAGCGATGTTCACCTGCGTCTGCGTATTTGAAACGAGAAAAACTTGATTTATGGCCTCAAAGTGAATTCAACATCAACATCATTCTGCTTTTAAGGGTGTTATCCTCTTAAGCACCAACTCCCCCCAGATACAGGGCCAAAAGGGAGGTTGGTGCTTAAGAGGTTAAGTTATCTTTCTATGGTGGCATGGTGGTTAGCACTGATGCCTCAACGGTTTGGAGTTCGATTTGACCATCTGGCCATGGACATTCTGTGTCTGCATGGGTTCTCTTTGGGTACTTCCTCCCACTGTCCAAACACATGCAATTAGTGGGGTTAGGTTAAGTGGTGATTTTAAATTGCCCATAGGTGTGAATGTCTGTGGACTGGTTGTCTGTTTCTCTGTGTCAGTTCTGCGTCAGATTGGCAACCTGTCCAGTGTACCTCGCTTCTTGCCCACTGGTAGCTGGGATAGGCTCGAAAAAACACTGTGATGAGGACATGTGGAAGAGGATGAATGAATGTATCTACTACTACTGATCACAGTTTGTGTTCATATATAAATTTAATTTAATGACAAAGACACAAGAAAGACTGTTCCTTTTAGTGTGTTTAACCCCTAAATCACAGTTCAGGTGTGACAGTGAGACTAGGAGACTAATGCTAAATGTAGTTCAGCTTTACCAGCTCCATGACTATTGCGGCTTACATGCTGGCGTACGGTCATTGCTTACAGAGACATAAGCTAAAATAGTGATTTTCCAGAAGAACCAATTCAGCCACATCTGCACTGAAGTCAGCACGGTCAGAGAGGGCGATTACTCAGCTGGTTTTGGTTTGTACATTACACACTAGCAAACACCTACACCAGTTCTAAGGCAAAGGGCACTTCTGTAGAACGTCTTGTTGCTATCAGTTATATGAAGCGCTAATGTAAGCTCTTATAGCTGTTAGGGATATTTAATCAGGTGTCAAAACAGTTAGTTGTTTGCAATTAAGTGAAAATCTTTATTTCAGGCCATGTTTATATAACATTAAATGACGTTGAATTGTAGGAACACTACTAATTAAAACATGTATATATTTATAAGTGCACAACTGTGTGGGTTTAACAGCAAATGCTGTAAATGAAGATGACAGCAATAAGGTCATGCGCAGTTTGGGAGCCTGTAAAAACACAAACAGAGTGACTGGCACAGCCTGGAGTTCCACTCTCAGTGCTGTGCAGCAAATGTGTTGCATTTTGTGTTATTAGAGACACAGGTAGATGTGCTATCATCAGCTAGGGCTGTCATAGGTTCAAACGTCCACTGCATGATTAGCACAGCCAAAAGAATACACAGCAATATTGCCAAACTGATCTTTCATTTAATATGCTTGTTTCTTGTTTTTCCAGCAAATCAGTTAGACTTAATGTATTGCAGTACAAAAGCATACACAAACTAAAGTAAGCTAAAGTAACAACTATGATGACGACTAATATCCGAGAATTAACATTAATGTCTTATGTCCAACATGGGTTGAAGTATTAGTTTCTGGCTCTATCTGAAGGATTTCCCTCCTCTGGTAGTTTCTTTTGTTGCTCTGTGTTTTCTTTGTCACAGCTTTTCACATGTTTGAATAAACCTTTGGAGTTGCCACAGTAGCAAGTAGCCTTCCTGCACACATCACAGTTTTCAGTGTTTTTATTAACAGCTGTAAAATGCTCTTCTTTGTCTCTGGGGTCATGCTTTCACTCACTGCAGCCTACATGTGTTTACTCAGTAGTAGGAGGAATAATGTTGTGAGAGGAGCGGTGTTTGCAAAGACAAGTCTACTTTTTGATACAACCAGAGCAATTCCATACCAACACTATCATCAGTGTCAGTAGCTTTATCAATCTCCCCTCTTTTATTTCTACTTGACCATGCCTTTTTTCCCTAAAGTGCTTATACATTCAGGGTTGTCGGAGCAGACTGTAGCCTATCCCAGGTGTCAAAGAGAAGAAACCGGGATACATCTTGGACAGGCTGCCAAAGAAACAGACCACCATTCACGCTGAGAGCTATTTCACAAGCTAACCTAACATGCATATACCCGGACTGTGGAAGAAATCTGAAAAATCCACAAAGGCACAGGGAGAACACCCAGACTCACAGAAAGGTCCCAGCTGACTTGTGCCGCCCCACTTCATTACTTTATTTACAAAGTTGTGCTTACTGTCAGGCAAAAAATTGGATAATTTGTGATCATGAACATTCTTTGTGCTTGTAGCTTCTAGTTTTATTTCTAGGACTCAGCGTTTAGTTTTTAGTTTGTGTCACTTTTGTGATCTGGTTTCCATTAGTGTTTAGAGTTTGTATTTATTTCTTTGTCTGGCCTCCCTGGTGTCATCCAGTATCTTGCTGTCAAGTCTTTGTCTCAATTAGGTTATTCCTACTTTAGTTTCTCCCTGATTTATTTTGTCAGTCCTTTGTACCTTTGTGTCTTGTCTTTAGTTTTACTTCCTGTCATTGTCTTGATTAGTTTCAGCTGTGTCTTCTTACCCTTCTGTTTCCTTTCCACTTTTCGTGATTACCTCCTGCGTTCGTTTAAAGCAGGGGTAGGCAACCTTTCTGTTGATGAGTGCCATCTAAAATTTGCTCAGAAGTCAGTGGGCCATATGATTGTATTAGCAATAAATTTAATAACGCTCTATATTAACAGTTACACACTA
>NW_005187417.1:2118597-2119793 GCF_000239375.1 Pundamilia nyererei
CGCCATAGCCACCACCAAACAACTGAGTTATTTTTACACACCGTCCAGCATCTGGCCAAACCACCACCTTTCATTATTTATACCGTTACAAAAAAAAAAAAATCATCGGACCATAAAAACGGAAAATCACCATCGGCCCACTGAGCAAATGCCCGGTATGCCCGATGGCCAGTCCAGCTATGGTCGTGCCATCAGTTAACCCTTCGCGTGCCTAGGGTTGCCGACCCCTAGGGTTGCCGACCCCTGGTTTAAAGCCTCAGGTTGCCTTTGTTCTTTATTTTGAGATAAATTACCTGAATTTCAGGAGCGTGACCAGTCCTCCAAACACGCCCCTTTTTGAATTTTGCAGTCAGCTGAGGCTGAAGAAGTCGCTTGGATAAGCGACGAAACGTTTCTCCCACTGAAAACCCTGTTTTCTGGGGACCCTGTTTGAATTCTTTCACTTCTCATTAGTACATGGGGATCTGCCAGGCCTGGGAGCTGCTGCCAGTCCCCTTCGAGGCCTTCCCCAAACTGGAGCTCAATTCATATTTAAGCCATTCACCTTTATCTACTAAAAAATGGACGTGGGCCCAGCTAGTGAATGAGCCATTCTGTGTTGTCAGCCTTTGTGTGTTTCCAACCTGTAGTATTTCTGTTTCTCCATTACTTGCATTGCTTACAAAGTTTTGTTTACTGTCAGGAAAAAAAAAGTGACAATTAGTGATCATGAACGTGAACAAACTGCCTGCATTTTTGTGACTATTCCACATTTTGACTTTGGACTGAAAAAAATAATATTGATTTGCTAAAACTGAACTCTTCAGATTTTAAGAAGTAGTCATGTTATGACACCCATCTCTGCATTTTGGAAACAGCATTCACTCCATTCTGCTTCTCTGTGAATTACAGACAAGCCTCCACCTCTGTGTTTAGCCTGCAAATGTCTGAGGCTGATGGGAAACTTTGTACATTAAAGCCCACTAAAAGCATAAACCTTCTAACTGTTGGATGCTCCAACAAAGAGGGTACTGTTAGCTGAGAGATCTCAGAGATGTCTAGGTTAAGAAATCCATGTTTCCAAATGGACATACAGTGGGGCAAAAAAGTATTTGGTCAGCCACCGATTATGCAAGTTCCCCCACTTAAAATGATGACAGAGGTCAGTAATTTGCACCAGAGGTACACTTCAACTGTGAGAGACAGAATGTGAAAAA
>NW_005187417.1:2125888-2132846 GCF_000239375.1 Pundamilia nyererei
CTGAGCTCCTCCGGCAGGCTGTTCCACAGACGAGGACCATACCACTGAAAAGCTGCCTCTCCGTGAGTATGTGTCCTGACTTTAGGGACAATCAAAAGGCCAGCACCAGAGGACCTCAGGGTCCGCGAGGGTTCGTATGGTAAAAGCAGATCTGAGAGATAAGAAGGCCCAAGACCATTAAGACATTTAAAAACCAATAAAAGAACTAAGTCAAATGATCACTGCGGCATCACTGAGAGTTGAAAACTGTCTAAATCCTTTCATCTGTAATAAAGTGATCAGCACTGCTGCTCTGCCAGGTGTAACAATGAAGTTTAATATCCAGACATCCATGAAAACAGAATTTATGAAACTTAACGGAGTTAGAAGTTAGCAGGGAGTTAGCTCGCTAGTTTCCATCTAAATATAATATACCATATACTGACTGAGAGATTTATAAAACAAATTAAGACGTACAGCTCTGCTATCACTTCCGACATAAATGAAGACAGGAAAGCAAATAGCAGTGATGTTTGTAGGGTTACTGAAGTTTGGCTAGCTGGTATATAATGATGTGCTACGTGATTGCTAGCGACACAGCTATGTTAGCATAGCATAATCATTGAAGCTGGAGGACAAACGGTAATTTATAAAAGTTAACGTGACCCTTTGCTTGCCCATGAGAGATATACTATATTTTCATTTTAAGACTGCAGGTCTTAATGCTCAATTCCGATTTTTTGATCAAATCAGATTTTTTTTTTTGTCTGCTTGTTCACACTACAAATAAAATGCGACGGCAAACGCGCTCTAGTATGAACCCTCAAAGTGGCCCCCATGCGCAAAACAAGACGTCACACACCACGCGCTCTGTTTAGACCCAGATCAAACAGTATTGTTTGACTGATGGCCCTTGATATAAAGACTTGTTTCGGACTTTATGTTTCCCAATTTTACTTTAAGTTATAAAGTCATTTTGTTATTGACATATGGCCTAATAATTATCCTTATTGCTGTTTTAGGATAGTTGCAGATTTCTGTCAGAATCTGCAGATTATACAGTACAAATACAATGTTCACGTTTTTCCAACGTTGTCTTCCCAAACGTTTCACTAACATCTACACTGGATGGCCAGGAAGCATTCGTGATGTCTTCTCGGGCGCTTCTCCGGCGCTGATAATTGGCGTCTGTCTTGTGTCAGTGACGTAAAAGACGGATTTAATGCGACATGACCATTCAAACAGCAGTCGCTTTCTAAAACATCAGATATGTATCGGATTCAGTACAACATATGAAAGTGACCCAGATCGGATTTGAAAATATCGGATTTGTTCTGTCCACACTGTCATACCATGATTGGATATGGGTCGCATAGGGTCAAAAAAGTCGGATTTGATGCGCTTTTCCCTGCAGTGTGAACGTAGCCCAAGGCCGAGTTGTTTCTATATATTTTGACTCCAGTATAATTTCACCCAAAGCCAAAACTTCTATAAAAGTCTAACCCTCTGTTAGTATGAGGCAAATTAGTCAGCTAGAACAAATTTATGCACAAAACAAAACAATCTTCACAAAATGATATTTTTTAATTAATCTATCAAAGAATTTCTTCTTATACTTTTTGTACCTGTTGTATCAAATAAAATTTTGTTATATCTCATTGTTAATTGCTTGTTTGGTGGCCAGTGGCCATAATACAAACAGAAGCTTCTATCTAAGCATCCCTCACTCCTGTTGCTGTATGTATCCTGCCAGCATTGAGGTGGTGCAGGAGCTTCCACATCCACACCAGCAGACAGGGGGACAGTTATTTTAGTAATCTGTATTTATTTATTCTATTCTTTTCTCACATAGTCACATCTATGTTACTGTTCGTGGGATAAATTGTCTTGTCATTTACACTTTTGTGGTGCAAGTTTAGTTATTTTACTCTGTATTTAGGAGGTGAAAACTTTATTTAAACTTCCCTTCCCAACCTACTAATGGAAATGCAGAAATAAGAAAAAAGTTAATTTCGTGGACATCTACATAGAATCTTTTGTAGAAAGCAGTTTGAGTCATATGTTTTAGGGTGTGGTTACCTGCTCCACAATACTATCACTCACTGACCATAAAAACTCAAAACCTCATCGTAGAAACCTGCTGTTCCCACAGTGCAGAATGAGAGTCTGATCTCACTGTATCAGTTGTGTTTCCTTTACCATTATAATCCCCAGCATTACTTTCGCCACAGTGTAAATACACATTTACTACCTCACTGTGGTCAGCTTTTAGTGCAGATATTTCATATAAACCCAGTTTATTAGAAATTAATGAATTAGTGGGGTCAGGGGCTGGTAGGAAATAAATATTAAAAAGGGTTCAGGGTCACTTTGGAATGGAAAGTAAAGCTGTCTGAGAACCAAATGTTTATGGGAAGTGAGTGCATGAGGAAAGAGTCTATACATAGCTTTTAAATGAGGGAAAGTGCATATTTTTTTTGAAATATAAAGTATTTTCTGGTTTAGTCATTTGTGAATGTGTATCCTTTTGGTACAAAATGTCAAAACACCAAATGATACGTTTTCTAGAGGAAAACATATTGATATAAGCCCCCTAGCCCATTAAATAAAGTCACTATATCATCATTACTGCCTCAGAGAATCTTCCTTGGTTGGGGTTGGGGTGGGGGGATTGTGGTACTTCTATTGTGCTTTTCTACGGCAACAAAACATGCTTTTAGCCAGCATCTGATTTCATGCGCTTACATTTGTTTGTTTTGTTTACTTATCACAAGCACACGTCAGTGGACTGGGGGAAACTTGGGGTTCAGTATCTTGCTCACTTTGACATGCAAACTGCAGGAGTCCATGATCGATCCACTCACTCGTTGTTGTTTTTTTTGTTTTTTTTTTTGTATAAATGATTTGCGCGCACTCCTGAATGACACCTACCACAAATTGACTGAAGTAAGACCGAAGTTTAAAAGATCATCGGCAGCCAAGTCATAGGATGCACATAGGCCCATGTGGTCCCATTCAACGGATTTGCTACTTTAACTCAAATTGCTGATAAATGTAATGACGGTTCTGATAAAAAGATGTCAGAATACACACTGCATTGCAGTTTGTTACATGCAACCATAATAAGTATCATTTGGGAACTCCAACAATGGGAACATCCCTGTCTTTGAGAAACAAACTAACAAGTCTGATCATTGTAGGCCCTACTTTGCAACTTATAGGACTTGAAATGACATGTTGCAAACATTCTGGTGCCAAATACCACAGCACACCCTCAGGGGTCTAGTAGAAGTTATGCCTCAATGGGTCAAAGCTGTTTTGGCAGCAAAACCAACACAATGGTGGTCTTATGTAATGCCTGATCATTGTATAATACAGTATAGCTACACAAACAGCTCCGTGTGGTGAAGAGCCAGACACACTTGAGGCTGGTGGCTAGAGCAGAAATACAGAAGACAAAAAACTGTCAATACAGCGTCTTTAAGTCTTCATCCATATGACCACAATTCCATCATATCCTCAGTGTGCACAGAACCTACCGTACAGTCAACTCCCTGCACACAGGTCTGTTGTCTTTTTCCATACCACCCCAACCTGGCGAAGCCACAAACAAGGGGTTTTCCCAACAGCAGGCACCAAAGTTTATATTATAGGTTTAGAGAACAATAGATAGGAACTCATGGCTTACCTAGTGTGTGCCACAATGATACTGTATCACACACACCACAGTGAGAATGTATAAGACTTTGGTTGGCTTGTTGTTATAAGGGACTAAACTGTACCAGGTCACTGCAGAGATGCACACTCAACAGCACGCCGTACTTACGTGTCATTTGACCTCCAAGTCACTGCTTATGGGGAGAGTGCGATAATCCATGCGGACCTCTAAAGTACTGACACTGCTTGTGTAGTTGTGTGAGATCAAATTAGCCGAGGGAAAAAAACCCAGATCTTTTGGGCTCTGTGAACTGATTCATAAAACGCTATACCAAAATAGAACTATAAAAATTTTTTATCAAAAGTATAAAACAAACTGTACACTGATAACCCACATTTACTAAAATCTATATTATCAAAATCAAATCCATTTATCCCCCAAACCACTGCTGCAAAACCATTATGCAATCAAAATGTTAAAGTGCAAAGGTAAAAGCGCAGGAAGATAACTGCAATGGCTCCTGCTAAAACACAGAGTTACAATTTAGCACACAGCACTATTGAGGAATAGGGACCTGGTGTGGAACACAGGTGAAAATAATTAGTGTGGATTAAATAATGTTTGTGTTTGTTTATATAATGGTAAATAAATTTGTATCATATGAAAATCCTGCATGGAAAGCACAACCGTCAATATAAATTGAGATCATGGGAAATAAAACTTAAAAACAAAACAAAACAAAACAAAAAACAGTTGCAGTTGTGTTTCGAGATTTTCATCCTCCATTTTTACTTTACTTCATATCTTTTGCTTTCTCTTCATCTCTTCTCATCTCCAGTGAACAAGTGTCAGGTCTGATCAGAGTTTGACTATAACATGACTACTGCTGTGTGTCTTCTCAAAAATACCCCATGCTGCCTTTCTCCAGCCCCACCCTTGGACAAATATAGCACTACACAGGCACTTGTGGGTAACAAGACTGCTTTTAGACCAAAATATACAGTACAAACATATAAGCCTAAATAGTCCCAGAGATACAATCAAAACAGGTAATTTCATCGAGCATCTTCAGGTCCTGAAAGTGAATACAGAAGAAGCAATTTACAGCAGCAGTATTAACAGTTACAAACCCAAATACACATTTGGGTTTGGTTAAGGACCACCGTCACATATAAAGTGACATATTTCTTTGTTTTAATAACACCACAACATTTTTTTCCCTGTTCTTGTGCAGAAGAACAATGTCAGAGCTTAACTTTACTGATGGTTTTACCATGTTGCTTGTTAAATGTTATTGGTGAGCAGAATACCCCAAAACACAGAACACCACCCTGTAAGGCAGCGGCCAACGTGACCAAAAAACACTGGCTTGGTTCGTAGTGCTGCATGAGCTGAATGCCATTCAGACGAACTTTTCTTGGCGGTAAAACCAGTCAGTGTGCTTTCTGGCACCAGTGCTGTCCACCACAGAAGTCTCTGCTCAATAGCAAGAGTCCTTCTTAACCAAACCCATGTTTTCCACCCAGCACCTCACCCCGACCTCTGTACACACCCTGCTGGGAGTCCTTGAACCCTGCCAGTGTGTATTCAAACATTGCTGTAATCATCATCTTGGACTAATAATATGCAGGTGGTAAGTGGCATGATCTAGCTCAAGTACACACATATGGAAATCAATCAATTCGCTTACCTACGTAAGTAAGGTGATTAACGGGAATGTAGATTCTAAATGTTGATCAAAATAATGGAGCTTGTGTTGTTTCTGGCAACTGTGAGCCCAAATGTTTTATTTCAGATCAACTAAATGTATCCACCTATCCATAGAAGAGCAAACGTGTTGGTCATAAGCAGATGTGCTAAATTACCATCACAAATAATAAAGTAAAATTTCTAGGATGGTCATTTTTAAGGTGTAATTGTCGTAAAACAAAGTACATAAGAACTGCAGACTTTTTGAAGAAACAGAAAAAAATATAAGGATTATCAGATTAGATGGCAATCCAGCGACTCTTTGATAATAATAAGGGATAATGATGGGTGTCAGTTTCAGTCTAGCTGCTGCCGCCATCCAGTCAAAATACAGAGCAAAAATATAACAGAGGGGCAGCAAACCATTTACTGCTTGAAAACACAATTATTACTGTGGTCCACAACACATCACAGGTTTCCTAATGTGACTTTGAAAAGAAAAACAGAAACTAGACTCTGAAGTGGGTGGCAGATGGATGTTCTTCCAAGTCTAAGCCAGTCAAGTGATGCAGAACTCAACTACTGATCCACCCAGCCGTCTGGTGGTCCATTCCTTCAGATTGTATATCTCACACGTAGCTTGTAATAAAATTGTTGTTACAGCCTCTGAGTTTGTTACAAATCCTAGAGGCTCCTTAATTACTCCCAATGTGACTCGATGAGTCACTGGCTGATTGTAGATGAGCCAGCATTGGCAGTTCCTACTAAACTTGTCCATTTGTGTTTTAAGTCCAAGTCACCACATCAAAATACTTTGATCAATCTGGACTTAGAAAAACATAATTCTGGTCTTTGGCAGAGCTTACAAATCTTGGGTGGTGGATGGTTGAGGCATTTCTCATCCTTAAATCACTTCAACCTGCCCCTCAGTCTTTAGCAACAGGCTCTGAGAAATAGATGAATCAAAGGAAGTAAAGCACCCCCAAAATCTCTTGAACTATGGTTTGTACTCCTTTTGAAATCATCTTACTAAGATAATGACCATTTGGTCACCAAGTTACCAAATTGTGTTCATTTTATCATAATTATTGCTCTTTATGTTTTAATAAACTTTCTCAAAGCAGTGTCACTTGTCAGCTTTCTTAGAAACACATGCATGCACTTGTTTTGGCTTAACGAAAATCAAGTGCCCTTCAAAGTGAATGGAGACCGAGGTGTAACTTTCATTTTAATAAGTCAACAGAAGCAGGAACAGGGGCTTAAGTGAGTTCAGAGTTCTAAGTTCAGATTTAATCCTGGGTTTTTAGTCTTACATATATAGATAAGCTATCAGTCGATATAAAATCACTCAATTAACTCTCTGCATATTAGCATTACCAAGATCTCCTGGAGCCACAGGTACAGGCAGTGAGAATATCTAAACTCTGTGTTTTCCTGGTTCCACCTTGCTGCAAGCAGTAAGGCCAAATTTGTCTTTCAAGCCACAGAGCACCTTTACTCTAGAAACACCTGTATTTAACAGAGTATAAAAATTATAATTACAGTGGGGCAAAAAAGTATTTAGTCAGCCACCGATTGTGCAAGTTCCTCCACCTAAAATGATGACAGAGGTCAGTAATTTGCACCAGAGGT
>NW_005187417.1:2135518-2137623 GCF_000239375.1 Pundamilia nyererei
TTTTTTTTTTATATACCCAATCATGTTACTGACTTTTTGCCAATAAACTTGAAAAGTGACAATGTTCCCCCAGCTGTTTATTTTAAGTACCAGTTTTTCAGCTTTCTGTTGTCTCTGTCCAAACTTTTCTGAGATGTGTTGCCGCCATTGTGCCATTCAAATTCACAATGAGTTAAAGTTTTTCTAGTAATGGTGAAGTGTCAAGATTTAAACATTTACAAATGAGATTTGCAAGTCATTGCATTATGTTGTTGTATTCACACCTTACACAGCATCCTTACTTTGAAGGAATTAGGTTTGTATATTTTGTCCACCGTGTTGGTTGAATTTTGCTACTACATAAACAGTCTTTTACTCGGTGAGCTGACATTTACATTCGGCTTTAATTCGTACACAGCAATACACACCCTCATAAGATTTGTAATGGGATAAACACACAGAAAGCCCAATGTGATACCATTTCTCTAGGCTTGCTTTCCCAGTGCAGTCTGGTTAAATGTGTTTGTTTTAACAACACCTCTAAGTTAATATCCGTCTACAAGAGCAGGATTAGCTGCTGGGTGTTTTCCCATTTTGATCTAATCCTGCAAACTTGCAGATAATTTAACCACAGACTGTAGGAACTTAAAAATAATGTCTGTGGTGGCAGATAATGAGTGAGAAACAAACTCTAAAATGACTAATATGCATTAAAAATAATGGTTAGGCTGTTGGCTAATTGGTGACATAAGTCCAAAAGCCAACAACCAAAGAAACCACAAAATGGCCTTGATCCTTGCTAACGAGTGAATGTAGACGTAAGAATGGAAATTCTACACTCTCATCCACCCAGCAGCTGGCAGCTTTTCTCTGATAAGTGTGTTGTACCCTTGTACAACCAGAAGAGTTATTGAAGGGCTAATGAAGAAATATAAATACAAAGACAGATTTATTTATTTTTTTGCTCTGAAGTCAGTAGATCAAATTAGAGCTAACATAAAGTGAAAATAAACATTATTTCCAGCTACATTATATATTAAGTTTTAGGACAGCTGCTATAACAGCTCGATTGTGAGTAGAATTAATCCAGATGTTTGTGTTTCTTGGCTTGTACAAAATGCACTTAACTTTTTGAAACCTGACAAGATTGCCAAAACCATTTATCAAGGCAGAAACATCTAGTTATAAAGGGGTGTTGCATAATAGCTGCACCAGTCTCTGTGGAAAAGTGAGTAAACCTAATTCGAGCCCCACCCAAACTATATAAAAATTACTATGAATTACATCCTTAGAGTACAAAAACAAGAAAATACATAATATCTTGTTTGAAACACAAGCCAAAGCCAACAGAGCTCTGTGTTGATGGTAATTACTGCAGACACTAGAATGTAATGCATCACTCATCAAGTGCAATATAGAGCTTTACCTTTGGGCAAACTTTTACTGTGCTCTGCAAAACCCCCACATCCCCCTCGGGTCCCATCTAACATATATATGTTCTCCTTGGGTGTAATTAGAAGAAGAATGTCTGAGAAGGGTTGTTAAGGAACCACCTTGAGCCTCTTGCACAGACAGGAAGTTGAATGTATATATATATAAGACCTGTAATTCTGATTCTGATCTGCTCTGCATCTCACTGCATTTAACTGATGCAGGTCCTGATGGAAAGTGTGCACCTCTGTTGGGATTCATTATCTTTAAAGCTAAGAGCAGAAGGTAAAATGCAAAACTGCTAATATATTTCTGGATTTAGTGGATGCCCATTAAATTTGACCATAAGAAAGGACTTCAGATGTGAGAGTAGCCCTCTCAAACACTAGCACAGAGACTTTAAAAAAAGAAAAGAAATCTAAACAATGATGTGTTATGAGGTCTTGATTGACTATTGATGTATTCCATTGATATTTAAAGATCAGCAGAACTGATAGGTGCAGACTTGTGGTTAGGGATGGGTACCGGTGTCCGGCACCGGTTCTGACATAAACGGTAGTAACCAGACCGTAGCAGCGCACATTTCGGTGCTTTATTTCGGTGGGGCCAGGTACGTACGTTCTTTTATGCAGAGCTACAGATTAAAAATGCCCAAGGCGAAGCGGTCAAAAGTCTGGCTGTACTTCACAGCAAAA
>NW_005187417.1:2138030-2143233 GCF_000239375.1 Pundamilia nyererei
TGTTCTCTATTCTTTAAGCACCGGTTTGAGCACCGTTTGAGCACCGGCACCGTTTCAAAAGTACCGATTTGGCACCGGTATCAGATAAAACCTAAACGATACCCATCCCTACTTGTGGTTATATAGTATTAAATAGTGGTTATAATATTTTGACCTACATGCACCTATTACAAGTAAACTATCATGGTTGTTCAGTGGCCGCCCTGGGGTGCTGTGCTTTTAATGTTCGCTAGGGCGGTGTCTGTTCTGCTGTGTTCTTCTGATCTTCAAACCCACACACAATCACCTGTGGCTCATCACGGCTGATGATTCTCAACTGCATTTAAGGCCATGATGGCATGCTGTTCCTCGCTAGTCCGGCTCTTTCTCTTCTGTATTTCCCTGTGTTCCCCAGTGCTTTGCTGACATCTCTCTATATCTCCTCGTATAGATGTCCCGTGGACCCAACTGGAGGAGTGTGATTGAGAGTGGTCACAGTGTTGGATTGGGCAGTGTGAGTGTTTCTGTTTCTTGACTGTACAAAGAGTAGAGTGAACATGTGTTTCCCCCCACTACTAGCCCTGGACTCTCCCTTGGATTCCCTGGAACCCCTTTTCCCTCGTCACTATATAAATGTACATAATCTCACGGGTGTTGTAAATAAACCCTCCTTTCGGATCAACACATATACTTTATCAAAACTGAAACCTGTGTGGACCATTTGACTACATTTTGCTTTAAGTTGGTAAAGTTGTCCATAGCCATAAGGATAAGAGCTGATGGAGTTTTGAACAAGTTTCACCAGGATCCAGAGAAAAGGCACTGGAGAGAGCTGTGCTGGTCTAAAAACAGACTGGAGTGTGCACTTTGGCCTGATTTCACTGCCAGAATTATGCGGGAAAAAATGTGATATGTAATTACTGACAGAGAACCTGCTGTAATGTCAGAATGAATCAAGAAAAGACAGAAAACTGCACAGACAAGCAGCAGAGAGTAAAGATTATACAGTAGTTACAGTAGCTGAAAATGGAATCATGCCTGGACTGAATGAAGCTCAAAAAATGTTACAGCAGAAACACAAACAGAAAACTGAAAATAAACTTCAAATCTGTATGTCAGAGGTTAAGAATACCAAAACGTGATTATGAAGTAAGCAGTGGATGAGATTTTAAAATGTGATATCATTAAAATATTAAGCTTTAGTTTGTTTCACCGGTTTTACTTTGTTCTCCATCACTATGACAACATTTGATTACCTTGAAATGCTTTTACAGACGATTACTGTCTGACTCTTCAGTGCCAGCAATGCAACAAAATCTACAAAGTTCCTGCCTGCATACAAATTTAAACCTTTAACTAAATCCTTCCTCTGCATTCCCCAGGTCACACCCTCCTAATGTTCCCTCATCCTGCCTCATTAAAAAAAAAGGAAATGGGTCAATTTCCGTGGAAATTTTTGCCTGAACACCTGAGGTTAGCAAACTCAGTATCTACTTTTTAATCACTCCCAAACTCTTATAAAAGCAATTTTACAAGAAAATTCATTTTATAAAAAATGTAATAAACCAGATATAATTGCTGCTCTACAGTTTCTTCATTGGGTTCTTTATTTTTATTGAATTTATTACTCCTACCTTATTATTCACAGGTTTTATGTTTTTGTTGTTGTTCTAACTGTGTGAACTTTATGCTTAGGTTTATTATTATCATCATTATTATTATTATTCACAAAGAGAAAGAGGCATCCACCTCAGAACAGACTCCAGTGACTTGTAACATGGTAAATGATTGACGTGCCTATATATCTGAGCAAAGAAAGCTTCTACGTATGACGAGGTGTCTAAATCCACTAGAAGCTTGCATAGATAACCAGATGTTCTCTGACAGCCAAATCTGAGCTATAGAGTGATGTTTGATTATTCCTGTGACTGTAAGACTCCTTGGAGGAACTGGGATATACAACATGGTTTCAAACTGGTTGCTGGAAAGCAGACAAAGAAATGAGGTCACAGGAAATAGGGAAATAAAACTACGAGAGCCTGCAATCTGTTGGAGAACATCAGCACGAACCAGCCAATAAATATTATAAACCGAACAAGAGAACTCGGATCAGATACAGGAATGAAAGCAAGAGAAAGATAAGCTCCACCCACAGGTGCACCAGCAAAGACATGCTTTAATTAAAAGAATTTTTAATTAAAATGAGTCTAAAACTCTGATTTCTCCCTCTAATCTAAATCTGTAATGTGCAGCTTTGATCAGAACTCTTTCTCACTGAAACCTGGGAGAGAACCAACAATGGTTTAAGTCCCGCAATTCCTTTCTGACTAAAAACACATAAACACAAGTTATGTTCCCCCACATGAGAGTCAGCCTGCAGCACTGCAGAGAAACAGAAGGACGACACAGCATCCTCCACTAAACCAGCGTTGCCACAAGCGCTGACATTTAAACAAAGTTTGCTAGCAGTGAAATTTAGTTTCTTTGGTCTGAAACAAGTAGACTCTGCTATTGTTGTCATATTTAGGTTCCCAGTGCCCATCCGTACCCAAGCCACATGATGCGCAAGTAGATCCTTAATTATATAGAGTTTGGTGAGTCGTGATTGCCAGGTTTGAATTTTTGGCAACAGCAGAGTCACAACAAGGCTTCTGCACCTTTATTTCAGCATGCTGGATTTGAAGAAGACTCATTTAAATAGTAGCTCTCATTCAACCCCATTAACCTTGTTACTTTTTTTTTTTTTGCTTCTCCTTGATTTCATTTTTATTGTCTAAGAGCTCTGCTGGTGCAACATTTTATAATTGCATCAGATCCTCTAATATGACCATGGTCACAGCTAAATTTATCCCACGATTGAAAGCATAATTTGAAAGGAAAACAAACGGCGTCCTGTATTTTTGTTAGTGCCACTATCTCCAAAATATACATCGTACGGAGTACGTCTCACTACCATGTTGTAAACCCATCCCTCACACTCACCTCCATCCAATCCACCCTGTGTGCACACTCTTTTTCACCTCGTGTGTGCACACCATTCATTGCTTTGCTTAAATACCTCCCTCTACTCCTGGTAGTCACTCCTGTAGTAACTACAGCTCTGCACCTCACCCTTGTTCTTGAAAATCAGTACCAGCGCATTTTATCTCCACTGCTCTGGTATCCTTTCACTCTCGAGGACTTTGCTAAACAATCTGGTATTTATATTAGAAATCTAAGAAGCTTAAAGCTTGTAAATATCATTGATGGTAAGCTGAGGGTATACTTTAGTAGATTTGACTTAGCCAGGATTTCTTTATGTAAGCAGGCAGGACAAAAACTAAAAACCTCAGAGATGATGGGCGTGATATTGGTGGCTATGAACTTTCCCTGTTAACTCAAGATCTGTGCATGCTCATATAAAACGGGGCATTTCACACATCATTTCACTCTTATTTTGCACAAAATTTACCAATTGAATTCTGCGTGCTTCAGCTACAGACATTACCAAAGTAAGATAAAGATCTCTAAAGTACCAAGAATAGACTTTATAACCCAAAACTGAATTTCCTTGAATTTCCCAAACAAGAAAACTAGGGCTAACTGACAATTTGATGCATGCTTTTACATACACTGTGCAAGTTCAACTTCTGAATCTGCTAGCTGGTCTACCCGGAAATGCTTTAAATGAACTACAACTGGTTCAGAACTCTCCTGTCAGACTTCTTACAGGACCAGAAGTAGAGATTACATTGCACCTGTTTAAAAGTTCTTCAACTAGCTGCCTATAAGTTTCTGTACTGATTTTTAAAACATTTGCACTTACTTTTAAACCACTTCAATATACATGTCTCAGAAGCTGACAGTGAACACACGTCATGTGTTGCATTGCAGGTTTGTGTCTGGTGTCAGCATTTTCAGTTTCCGCATCTTTCCTGTCCTGTCACGTGTAATTATCCTCAGCTGTGTTCCCCGTGTGCTTCCACTTTCCTCATTACCTTCTGTGTATTTATGTCAGAGTCCCCCTCTGTTATATGTCGCGTCGTCCCTCATGCTGTGTGTTTCCCAGTGTGTCCTTGTGTGCATTAGTTCTATTAGAGTTTCCCAGTTTAGTTTAGTTTAGTTTTGCATGTTTTTTCCCCTGCCAGCCAATAAAGCTGTGGTTTTTTGAGTTTATTCCTTGTGTCAGTGAGTTTGTGTTTGGGTCCAATCCATGCCTGCACACAGCCGTAACATGACAGGTAGTTGCCAGGAGAATGGTACTTGTCTGACTGCACTGCACCAAGTGTACAGTTTGGTGGACAGTGTTAGTTTCAACGACAGGAATTCATAATGTTTCAACATACTAAGACATTTTGGACAATTTCATACTTCCAATTTTGTGGGAAGAATTTGGGGATGCCCCCTTCCTACTCCAACATGACTGCAATGCTAGGTCCATAAAGGCATAGATTAGCGAGTTTGGTGTGAAAGAACTTGACTGGCCTGCACAGAGTCCTGACCTTAACTAGACAGAACACCTTTGGGATGAATTAGAGCAGAGACTGCAAGCCAGGCCTTCCCATGCAACATCAGTGTCTGACCTCACAAATGCACTTATGGACCAATGGTCAAAAATTCCCATAAACGCTCTTAAACACTATGGAAAGCCTAGACAGAAGAGTTGAAGCTGTTAGACCTGCAAAGGGTGGGCCAATAATTATATTAAACACTATGGAATAAAAATGGGTTCTGGCTCAAGTTCATATTGATGTGAAGGCAGATGAGCGAATACTTCTGGCAATGTAGTTAATACATCTGTTAACTGTGAAACTGTTAAAGGATTAGTGATGTGTCGGTCGCGAACGAAATGGCTCTTAGAGCCTGTTCTTTGACGTGAACAACGCGAGCGTGTTTTTTTTTTTTCTTTCTCTCACCCTCTCTCTCGCACTTTTTTTCCACGTCACTCCCCACGCGAGCCTTGTGCTTTGCGCTGGGAAGAGGGGGGAGGGGCTGTAGTTACGCTGGCAGTAGCACAGGAACAGAGCGGGAGGGAAAGAGAGAGAAAGAGAGCCAAAGTTTATTCATACAGGCCCATATGACAGAGAATATGCATCTTCTTTTTGTTTTCGTATTTTAATTTATATTTAATTGTGTTGTGGTTTGCAGTGTTTTGTGTTGTTTCACTTTAAATTTGTTTAAAAGGAAAAAGCTGAAAATTTAAATAGTTAAAAGTTGAAATGTAAATAGTTGGTTTTTGTATTTT